>NW_026992796.1:0-31040 GCF_028769735.1 Zonotrichia leucophrys gambelii
CACTTGGTATTATGAAAACAACCCGGCTTGGCACTGGTGATACCTTCCGTCTGGGAACTATCCTGCGTATCGTGGGTGACCAGGAGCCAGTTGGCCCCGCCCAGCCACAAGCCACCAAACACCAACCACGGCCCTTTTCCCTGCCAAACAAAATTCAACTGCCCGGCTTATGCATGGCAGATTGCAGGAGCCTCTTGGTACTATCAAACCAGCCCGACTTGGCACTGGTGCCACCATTCATCTGGGAGCCATCCTGCGTACTGTGAATTTTCAGGAGCCAGGCAGCCACTCCGAGCCACAGGCCCCCAAACACAAACCACGGCCATTTTCCCTGGCAAACAAAACTCACCCGCCCAGCTTCTGTCTGGCAGATTGCAGGAGACACTTGGCTCTGTAAACCGGCCTGGCTCGGCACTGGTGCCCCCTTGGGTCTGGGATCCATCCTGCGCGGCGTGGATTTTCAGGACCAAGCGGGCCACTCCCAGCCACAGGCCCCCGAACACAAACCATGGCTCTTTCCCCTGGCAAAAAAAACTCACCCTTCCCGATTCTACCTGGCAGATTCCAGGGGACACTTTACGCTACCAAACCAGCCCTGCTCGCCACTGGTACACGCGTGGGTCTGGAACCATCCGGCGCAGCGTGGATTTTCAGGAGCCAGCCGGCCACTCCCAGCCACAGACCCCTAAACACAAACCACAGCCCTTTTCCTTAGCCAACAAAACTCACCCGCCTCACTTCTGGCTGGCAGATTGCAGGAGCCACTCGCCTCTATCAAACCAGCCTGACTCGGCACTGCTGCCCCCTTGGGTCTGGGAACCATCCTGCGCGGTGTGGATTTTCAGGAGCCAGCCGGCCACTCCCAGGACAGGCCCCCGAACACAAACTACGGCCCTTTTCCCTGGCAAACCAAATTCACCCGCCCCGCTTCTGGCTGGCAGATTGCAGGAGCCACTTGCCTCTATCAAACCAGCCCGACTCGGCACTGGTGCCCCCTTTCATCTGGGAACAATCCTGCGTATCATGGAGTTTCGGGATCCAGCTGGCCACTCTCAGCCACTGGCCGCCAAACAGAAACCACAGCCCGTTTCCCTGAAAACAAAACTCAGCTGCCCGCGTCTGGATGGCAGATTGCAGGAGCCACTTTGCACTATCAAACCAGCGCGACTTGGCACTTGTGCCACCTTTCATCTGGGAACCATCCTGCGTATCGTGGATTTTCATGAGCCAGCTGGCCCTTACCAGCCACAGGCTCCCAAACAAAAACCACGGCCCTTTTCCCTGGAAAGAAAACTCAGCTGCCCGGCTTCTGCATGGCTGGTTGAAGGAGTCACTTGGTACTATCAAACCAGCCCGACTTGGCACTGGTGCCACCTTTGATCTGGGAACCATCCTGCGTATCGTGGATTTTCAGGAGCAAGCCGGCCACTCCCAGCCACAGAACACGAACAAAAAACGACGGCCTTTTTCCCTGGAAACAAAACTCAGCTGACCCGCTTCTGGACAGCTGATCAAGGAGCTACGTGGTGCTATCAAACCAGTACCACTTCGCACTGCTGCAACCTTGGGGCTGGGAACCATCCTGCATATGATGGATTTTCAGGAGCCAGACGGCAACTCCCAGCCACAGCCCCCGAACACAAACCACGGCCCTTTTCCGTGTAAGTAAAACTGACCTGCCCATCTTCTGGCTGGCAGATTGCAGGAACCACTTGCCTCTATCAAACCAGCCCGACTTGGCACTGGTGCCACCTTTCCTCTGGGAACCATCCTGCGTATCGTGGATTTTCAGGAGCCAGCCGGCCACTCCCAGCCACAGGCCCCCAAACACAAACTACGGCCCTTTTCCCTGTCAAACAAAACTCACCCGCCCCGCTTCTGGCTGGCAGATTGCAGGAGCCACTTGCCTCTATCAAACCAGCCCGACTCGGCACTGGTGCCCCCTTGGGTCTGGGAACCATCCTGCGCGGCGTGGATTTTCAGGAGCCAGCCGGCCACTCCCAGCCACAGGCCCCCGAACACAAACCACGGCCCTTTTCCCTGGCAAACAAAACTCACCCGCCCCGCTTCTGAATGGCAGATTGCAGGAGACACTTTGTTCTATCATACCAAACCGACTTGGCACTGGTGCCACCTTTCATCTGTGGACCATCCTGCGTATCGTGGATTTTCAGGAGCCAGCCGGTCACTCCCAGCCACAGGCCCCCAAAACACAAACATCGCCCTTTTCCCTGCATACACAAACTCACTCTCCCCGCTTCTGGCGGCAGATTGCAGGAGCCACATTGTATATAAAACAACCCGACTGCACTGGTGCACCCTTCGTCTGGGAACTATCCTGCGTATCGTGGGTTTCAGGAGCCAGTGGCCACTTCCCAGCCACAAGCCCACAACACACAACCACGGACCTTTTCCCTGAAAAACAAATCAACTGCCCCGCTTTGCATGGAGATTGCAGGAGCAATTGTTACTATCAAACAGTCCCGACTTGGCAATGGTGCCACCATTCATCTGTGAACCATCCTGCGTATCGTGAATTTTCAGGAGCCAGCAGCCACTCCAGCCACAGGCCCCCAAACACAAAACAGGCCATTTTCCCTGGAAAGAAAATCTGACCTGCCCAGCTTCTGCATGGCAGATTGCAGGAGACCACTTGCTCTATCAAAACCAGCCCTGACTAGCACTGGTGCCCCCTTGGGTCTGGGAATCCATCCATGCGCGGGATGGATTTTCAGGACCAGCGGCCACTCCCAGCCACAGGCCCCACAACACAAACATGGCCTTTCCCTGTCAAAAAAACTCACCTTCCCATTCTGGCTGGCAGATTGCCAGGGACACTTGCTCTACTCAAACCAGCCCTGACTCGCATGGTACGCCCAGTCTGGAACCATCCTGCGCATGGTGGATTTTCAGGAGCCAGCCGGCCACTCCCAGCCACAGCCCCTAAACACAAACCACGCCCTTTTCCTGCCAACAAAAACTACCCGCCATCCTTCTGGCTGGCAGATTGCAGGAGCCACTGCTCTTATCAAACCAGCCAGACTCGGCACTGCTGCCCCCTTGGGTCTGGGAACAATCCTGCGCGGGTGGATTTTCAGGAGCCAGCCGGCCACTCCCAGCACAGGCCCCCGAACACAAACACGGCCCTTTTCCCTGGCAAACCAAACTCACCCGCCCCGCTTCTGGCTGGCAGATTGCAGGGCCACTTGCCTCTATCAAACCAGTCGACCGGCACTGGTGCCCCCTTGTCTGGGAACCATCCTGCCGTATCATGGATTTCAGGATGCCAGCTGGCCACTCCAGCCACAGGCCCCAAACAAAACCACACCCTTTTCCCAGGAAAACAAAATTCAGCTGCCCCTCTGGATGGTAGATTGCAGGAGCCACTTTGCTACTATCAAACCAGCCGACTTGGCTACTGGTGCCACCTTGGTCTGGAACCATCCTGCAGCATGGATTTTCATGGAGCCAGCCGGCCACTTCCAGCCACAGGTCCCAACAAAAACCACGGCCCTTTTCCCTGGAAGAAAACTAACTGCCACTGTACTGCATGCTGATTGCAAGGAGCCACTTGCTACTATCAAACCAGCCCGACTTGGACTGTGCCACCTTTGTCTGAACCATCCTGCGTATCGTGGATTTTCAGGAGCAAGCCGGCCACTCCCAGCCACAGAACACGAACAAAAAACGACGGCCTTTTTCCCTGGAAACAAAACTCAGCTGACCCGCTTCTGGACAGCTGATCAAGGAGCTACGTGGTGCTATCAAACCAGTACCACTTCGCACTGCTGCAACCTTGGGGCTGGGAACCATCCTGCATATGATGGATTTTGAGGAGCCAGACGGCCACTCCCAGCCACAGGCCCCCGAACACAAACCACGGCCCTTTTCCGTTTAAGTAAAACTGACCTGCCCATCTTCTGGCTGGCAGATTGCAGGAACCACTTGCCTCTATCAAACCAGCCCGACTTGGCACTGGTGCCACCTTTCCTCTGGGAACCATCCTGCGTATCGTGGATTTTCAGGAGCCAGCCGGCCACTCCCAGCCACAGGCCCCCAAACACAAACTACGGCCCTTTTCCCTGTCAAACAAAACTCACCCGTCCCGCTTCTGGCTGGCAGATTGCAGGAGCCACTTGCCTCTATCAAACCAGCCCGACTCGGCACTGGTGCCCCCTTGGGTCTGGGAACCATCCTGCGCGGCGTGGATTTTCAGGAGCCAGCCGGCCACTCCCAGCCACAGGCCCCCGAACACAAACCACGGCCCTTTTCTCTGGCAAACAAAACTCACTCGCCCCGCATCTGGTTGGCAGATGGCAGGAGCCACTTCCCTCTATCAATCCAGCCCGACTTGGCACTGGTGCCACCTTGGGTCTCGGAACCATCCTGCACGGCATGGATTTTCAGGAACCAGCCGGCCACTCCCAGCCACAGGCCCCCAAACACAAACTACGGCCCTTTTCCCTGCAAGTAAAACTGACCTGCCCATCTTCTGGCTGGCAGATTGCAGGATCCACTTGGCTCTATCAAACCAGCCCGACATGGTACTCGTGCCACATTTCATCTGGGAACCATCCTGCGTATCAAGGATTTTCTGGAGCCAGCCGGCCACAACCAGCCACAAGCCCCCAAACACATACCACGGCCCTTTTCCCTGGAAAAAAAACTCAGCTGCCCCGCTTCTGGGTGGTAGATTGCAGTAGCAAATTTGTACTGCCATACAAGTCCGAGTTGGCACTGGTGCAACCTTTCATCTGGGAACCATCCTGCGCGGCGTGGATTTTCAGGAGCCAGCCGGCCACTCCCAGCCACAGGCCCCCAAACACAAGCCTCCCCCTTTTCCCAGGAAACAAAATTCAGCTGCCACTCTTCTGGATGGTAGATTGCAGGAGCCACTTGGCTCTATATAACCAGCCTGACTTGGCTCTGGTGCCACCTTGGGTCTCGGAACCATCCTGCACGGCATGGATTTTCAGGAGCCAGCCGGCCACTCCCAGCCACAGGCCCCCAAACACTGCCCTTTTCCCTGGAAGTGAAACTGACCTGCCCATCTTCTGGCTGGCAGATTGCAGGATCCACTGTGGCTCTATCAAACCAGCCCGACTTGGTACTCGAGCCACATTTCATCTGGGAACCATCCTGCGTATTGTGTATTTTCAGGAGCCAGCCGGCCACAACCAGCCACAAGCACCCAAACGCATACCACGGCCCTTTTTCCCTGGAAAAAAAACTCAGCTGCCCCGCTTCTGGCTGGCACATTGCAGGAGCCAATTTGTACTCTCATACAAGTCCGACTTGGCACTGGTGCCACCTTTCATCTGGGAACCATCCTGCGCGGCATGGATTTTCAGGAGCCAGCCGGCCAGTCCCAGCCACAAACCCCCAAACATATACCACGGCCCTTTTCCCTGGAAAAAAAACTCAGCTGCCCCGCTTCTGGGTGGTAGATTGCAGGAGCCAATTTGTACTACCATACAAGTCCGAGGTGGCACTGGTGCCACCTTTCATCTGGGAACCATCATGCGCGGTGTGGATTCTCAGCAGCCAGCCGGCCACTCCCAGCCACAGGCCCCCGAACAAAAACCACGGCCCTTTTCCCCGGCAAACAAAACTAACCCGCCCCGCTTCTGGCTGGCAGATTGCAGGAGCAACTTGGCTCTATCAAATCAGCCCGACTTGGGTCTGGTGAAAACTCGGGTCCCGGAATTATCCTGCACCGCACTCATTTTCAGGAGCCAGCCGGCCACTCCCAGCCACAGGCCCCCAAACAAAAACTACGGCCCTTTTCCCTGGAAGTAAAACTCACCTGCGCATCTTCTGGCTGGCAGATTGCAGGAGACACTTGCCTCTATCAAACCAGCCCAACTTGGCACTGGTGCCACCTTTCCTCTGGGAACCATCCTGCGTATCGTGGATTTTCAGGAACCAGCCGGCCACTCCAGCCACAGGCCCCCAAACAAAATCTACGGCCTTTTCCCTGGAAGCAAAACCGACCTGCCCATCTTCTGGCTGGCAGATTGCAGCAGCCAATTGGTACTATTGAACAGGCCCGACTCGGCACTGGTGCCCCCTTGGGTCTGGGAACCATACTGCGCGGCGTGGATTTTCAGGAGCCAGCCGGCCACTCCCAGCCACAGGCCCCCAAACACAAACCACGGCCCTTTTCCTTGGAAAAAAAACTCATCTGCCCCGCTTCTGGATTATAGATTAAAGGAGCAATTTTCAACTATCATACCAGTCCGACTTGGCAATGGTGCCAACTTGGGTCTGGGTATCATCCTGCGTAACATGCATTTTCAGGAGCCAGCCGGCCACTGCCAGCCACAGGCCCCCAAACACAAACTACGGCCCTTTTCCCTGGAAGTAAATCTGACCTGCCCATCTTCTGGCTGGCAGATTGCAGGAGCCACTTGGTACAATCAAACCAGCCCGACTTGGCACTGGTGCCACCTTTCATCTGGGAACCATCCTGCGTATCGTGGATTTTCAGGAACCAGCCGGCCACTCCCAGCCAGAGGCCCCCAAACACATACCACGGCTCTTTTCCCTGGAAAAAATACTCAGCTGCCCCGCTTCTATGGTAGATTGCAGGAGCCACTTTTTATTACCATACCAGTCCGACTTGGCACTGGTGCCACCTTTCATCCAGGAACCATCCTGCGTATCGTGGATTTTCAGGAGCCAGCCGGCCACTCCCAGCCACAGGCCCCCAAACACAAACCACGGCCCTTTTCCCTGGCAAACAAAACTAACCCGACCCTCTTCTGGCTGGCAGATAGCACGAGACACTTGCCTATATCAAACCAGCCTGACTTGGCTCTGGTGCCAACTTGGATCTGGGAACAATCCTGCGCGGCGTGGATTTTCAGGAGCCAGCCGGCCACTCCCAGCCACAGGCCCCCGAACACCAACCACGGACCTTTTCCCTGGAAAACAAAACTCACCCGCCCCGCTTCTGGATGGCAGATTGTAGGAGCCACTTGGCTCTATCAAACCAGCCCGACTCGGCACTGGTGCCCCCTTGGGTCTGGGAACAATCTATCGCGACGCGCATTTTCAGGAGCCAGCCGGCCACTCCCAGCCACAGGCCGCCGAACAAAATCTACGGCCCATTTCCCTGAAAGTAAAATTGACCTGCCCATCTTCGGACCGGAAGTTTGCAGGAGCCACTTGGCTCTATCAAACCAGCCCGACTTGGCTCTGGTGCCAACTTGGGTCTCGGAACCATCCTGCACGGCACGGATTTTCAGGAGCCAGCCGGTCACTCCCAGCCACAGGCCCCCAAACACAAACTACGGCCCTTTTGCCTGGAAAAAATACTCAGCTGCCCCGATTCAGGATGGTAGATTGCAGGAGCCACTCTTTATTACCATACCAGTCCGACATGGCACTGGTGCCCCCTTGGGTCTGGGAACAATCTATCGCGACGTGGAGTTTCAGGAGCCAGCCGGCCTCTCCCAGCCACAGGCCCTCAAACACAAACTACGGCCCGTTTCCCTGGAAGTAAAACTGACGTGCCCATCTTCTGGCCGGCAGTTTGCAGAAGCCACTTGGCTCTATCAAAGCAGCCTGACTTGGCACTCGTGCCACATTTCATCTGGGAACCATCCTTCGTATCGTGGATTTACAGGAGCCCGCCGGCCACTCCCAGCCACAGGCCCCCAAACACAAACCACGGCCCTTTTCCCTGGAAAAAATACTCTGCTGCCCCGCTTCTGGATGGTAGATTGCAGGAGCCACTTTGTACTACCATACCAGTCCGACTTGGCACAGGTGCCACATTTCATCTGGGAACCATCCTCCGTATCGTGGATTTTCAGGAGCCAGCCGGCCACTCCCTGCCACAGGCCCCCAAACACAAACCACGGCCAGTTTCCCTGGCCAACAAAACTCACCCGCCCCGCTTCTGGCTGGCAGATTGCAGGAGCCACTTGCCTCTATCAAACCAGAGGACTTGGCACTGGTGCCCCCTTGGGTCTGGGAACCATCCTGCGCGGCGTGGATTTTCAGGAGACTAGCCAGCCACCTCCCAGCACAGGCCCCCAACACAAACACGGCCCTTTTCCTTGGAAAAAAACTCATGCCCCTTCTGGCTGGCAGATTGCAGGAGCCACTTGCTCTATCATACCAGCCTGACTTGGCACTGGTCCACCTTGGTCTGGGAAACATCCTGCGGCGTGGATTTTCAGGAGCCAGCCGGCCCTCCCAGCCACAGGCCCCCGAACACAAACCACGGCCCTTTTCCCTGGAAAAAAAACACCTGCCCCATCTGGCTGGCTGATTGCAGGAGCCACTTGGTCTATCAAACACCAGTCTGACTTGGCACTGGTGCCACCTTGGGTCTGGGTAACCATCCTGCGTATCGTGGATTTTCGAGCCCAGCCGGCCACTCCCAGCCCACAGCCCCAAACAAACCACGGCCCTTTTCCCTGGAAACAAAATCACCCAGCCCCGCTTCAGGCTGGCAGATTGCAGGAGCACTTGCCTCTATCAAACCAGTCCTGACTCAGCACTGGTGCCCCCTTGGGTCTGGGAACTCATCCTGCGATCGTGGATTTTCAGGAGCCAGCCGGCCACTCCAAGCCACAGGACCCCAAACACAACTACGGCCCTTTTCCCTGGAAGTAAAACTGACCTGCCCATTTTCTGGCAGGCAGATTGCAGGAGACACTTGGTACTATCAAACCAGCCCGACTTGGCACTGGTGCCACCTTTCATCTGGGAACATCCTGCGTCGTGTGGATTTTCAGGAGCCAGCCGCCACTCCCAGCCACAGGCCCCGAACACAACCACGGCCCTTTTCCCTGGCAAACAAAACTCACCCGCCCCGCTTGGCTGGCGATGGCAGGAGCCACTTGCCTCTATCAACCAGCCCGACTCGGCACTGGTGCCACCTTGCTCTGGGAACACCTGCCGGACGTGGATTTTCAGGAGCCAGCCGGCCACTCCCAGCCACAGGCCCCCGAGCACAAACCACGGCCCTTTTCCCTGGAAAAAAAACTCATCTGCCCCTCTTCTGGTTGGCAGATTGCAGGAGCAATTTTCTACTATCATACCAGTCAGACTTGGCAATGGTGCCAACTTGGGTCTGGGTATCATCCTGCGTACCGTGCATTTTCAGGAGCCAGCCGGCCACTCCCAGCCACAGGCCCCCAAACAGAAAGTGCGGCCCATTTCCCTGGAAGTTAAACTGACCTGCCCATCTTCTGGCTGAGATTGCAGGAGCCACTTTGCTACTATCAAACCAAGTCGAGCTTGGCACTGGTGCCCCCTTGGTCTGGGAACCATCCTGCGCGGCGTGGATTTTCAGGAGCCAGCCAGCCACTCCCAGCCACAGGCACCCGAACACAAACCACGGCCCTTTTCCCTGGTAAACAAAACTCACCCGCCCCGCTTCTGGTTGGCTGATGGCAGGAACCACTTGCCTCTATCAAACCAGCCTGACTCAGCACGGGTGCCCCCTTGGGTCTGGGAACCATCCTGCACGACGTGGATTTTCAAGAGCCAGCCGGCCACTCCCAGCCACAGGCCCCCGAACACAAACACCGGCCCTTTTTGCCTGGCAAATAAAACTCACCCGCCCCGCTTCTGGCTGGCAGATTGCAGGAGCCACCTGCCTCTATCAAACCAGCCCGACTTGGCACTGGTGCCACCTTTCATCTGGGAACCATCCTGCGTATCGTGGATTTTCAGGAGCCAGCCAGCCACTCCCAGCCACAGGCCCCCGAACATCAACCACGGCCCTTTTCCCTGGAAGTAAAACTGACCTGCCCATCTTCTTGCTGGCAGATTGCAGGAGCCACTTGCCTCTATAAAACCAGGCCGACTTGGCACTGCTCCCACCTTTCCTCTGGAAACAATCCTGCTTTTCGTGGATTTTCAGGAGCCAGCCGGCCCCTCCCAGCCACAGGACCCCAAACAAATACCACGGCCCTTTTCCCTGGAAAAAAAGCTCATCCGCCGCGCTTCTGGATGGTAGATTGCAGGAGCAGTTTTCTACTATAATACCAGTCTGACTTGGCAATGGTGCCACCTTGGGTCTGGGTATCATCCTGCGTATCGTGCATTTTCAGGAGCCAGCCGGCCACTCCCAGCCACAGGCACCCGAACACAAACCACGGCCCTTTTCCCTGGTAAACAAAACTCACCCACCCCGCTTGTGGTTGGCTGATGGCAGGAGCCACTTGCCTCTATCAAACCAGCCCGACTCAGCACTGGTGCCCCCTTGGGTCTGGGAACCATCCTGCACGACGTGGATTTTCAAGAGCCAGCCGGCCACTCCCAGCCACAGGACCCCAAACACAAACTACGGCCCTTTGCCCTGGAAGTAAAACTGACCTGCCCATCTTCTGGCTGGCAGATTGCAGGAGCCACTTGCCTCTATCAAACCAGCCCGACTTGGCACTGGTGCCACCTTTCATCTGGGAACCATCCTGCGTATCGTGGATTTTCAGGAGCCAGCCAGCCACTCCCAGGCACAGGCCCCCGAACACCAACCACGGCCCTTTTCCCTGGTAAACAAAACTCACCCGCCCCGCTTCTGGCTGGCAGATTGCAGGAGCCACTCGCCTCTATCAAACCAGCCCCACTCAGCACTGGTGCCACCTTTCATCTGGTGGCACCTTTCATCTGCCACCTTTCACCCTTCATCCAGCGTAAGGTGCATTTTCAGGAACCAGACGGCCACTCCCGGCCACAGGCCCTCAAACACCTACTGTTCGGTTTATCTCGGCTGTTTGGGGGTCTGGAAGGCCCGTGGTGGCCTTGTGGCAGCCCGCGTATCGAAAGACGAGAAGAGGCTTCAGTTCTTCTTTCTGGTTTTTATGTTTATTAATTGTTTATCTAAAAGATGTTCTTTCAGCCACCAGAGATCTGCTCAGCAGTCAGCCATGGGCACCCTGTCCCTGCCCTCCCGGGCAGCCACGTATCTTTATACCCTTTGCTACGTATACAATATTTATCATTTTTCCCCAATACCATCTATTCTTATAACTCGGTGTACTCTCAGTAATAACCAATCCAAAGGTGCCACCGTGGCCAAAGAAGATGGAGGAGAAGAGGAAGAAGAAGGAGGACAGGACACACCCCAATTCCTCCATCTTACTCCTCCAAACCCCCCTGTACATAAATCCTAAACCTTGTGTCTCACTCTCTAATTAGCTAATCCCTTCACCATTCACCCTGTGAAGCCCTCATCCTTGTCGTCTCCTGCGCAGGGTTAAAGTCCTGCCACCAGACACTTCTGGCAACATTCCAGGACTCCCGAGCCCCCCCCAGGGTCTCGGTGGCTCAGATCTCAGGACTGAGATCTTGAGATCCGACATCTCCCCCTTCTGTTTGCCCCAAGAAAACCTCTTTTACAATCCGATTCATAGCATCTGGGACGACATGGATGAGGACTAGGAGAGCTATTACAATATAAAATCCTAAACTATTAAAACATAAAATCCTACCCTTAAAATTCTTCTCCAAATGGGAGAAATGTCAAAGAAATCTGCCCTTAAAATTCCTCTCCAAATGGGAGAAATGTCAAAGAAATCTACCAGCTGATCAATATATGATCCTTTGTCAGTTTCCCCTGTAATAGGTAAATTTACCCCATTGCCTATTGCAATTCAAGATCCCAAGGAGAAAACCCCCCAGAGTCTTTCGTTCTTATACAGAAATATTCAAGACCCCAAAGAGAAAACCCCCCAGAGTCTTTCCGTTTCTCTTGTTTCTCTTCTGAGTTGTCCTTTGCAGTCTGAGTCCCGACTTTTGTCTGAGTATTCGTTTCTTCTTATATCTTGTTGAGGAAAATCACTGCATAGTTGCAGACTCGTTACGAAATGATGCTGTAGCTCTGCTGAACCGATCCGGCATGTCGTGCACTCAGGGGTTACTTAGTTTTTGATTCAACTGACAATAGGGTTAGAAAACACACGCCTCCCCGGGAGGGGAGAGGCTTGGGACTCCACGAGGGTTTTTTACCAAAGGCACCAAGTCTGGAGAGGGCCCCTCCTCGCCTGAGACGTCACCGGGGGTCTGGCCCGCCCCCGCCCGCGCTCTGCGCATGCGTGCTTTCCGAGCTGCTCTCTGTCTCTCCCGAGGTAATTTTTCCCTCTCCCTTTTTGTTCCGCCTCTGAATTTTCCCCCTTCGGTCTGCCCCGACTCTGTCTCCTCCTCCTCCGACGCTGTGTGTGTGTGTGGCCTTTAGTCAGTGTGTGCGGCCGCCCCCACCGGCACCCGCGCCCGCCGCGACTCGCTCCGGGTTTTTTTGCGTCACAACCGCGCGCCCCCTGCGTCTCACGGCAGCCTTTCTGGGATTGCGCAATTTCCCCCATGCCGCTGCCCATGTCGGACGCCCCTGCTGCGCTGGCATGTGACTTCTCCCCCGGGTTCTTGCGAGTTTTGCCCGCCGCGCGCGTTTCTGCTACCTTGCCGGCCCCCGGGGCCGCTGCACCCCCCGGCCCTGAGCTTAGCAAAGCCGTATCTGAACACGCGTCTCTTGTTTTTTCTTCAGCCGCGCTCCCCGCCTGCTCCGCCGCTGCCTGGCTGCCGCGAGAAAGCGCCTCCCCCGATCCCTTTTTCTCCCCCCCCTGCTCTCCCCCTGCTCCTGAGTCCTCCATGCTCTCTGGACTTTTTGGACGCTTTTGGGAGTTTCCCAGGGTTTCTGGGTTTTGGGACCGGGTGTTTTAATAATATTTCTTGCTCTTTTTCTCCAAGAGCATTTCCCCCCTGGCTTCTTAAGGCCAGAGCTAATCTTTTCCGGAGTCTTGCTCCCCCCTCTTTTGAGGGCCCCCCCCCAGACGTCTGCTGCGTCTGTTGGGTTATTTCTTCCTGGCCTTTTAAGGCCAGAGCTAATTTTTTTTTTTGTATGTTTGTGTCACACCTTATAAGGCGGACAAAGTTTCCCGTTGTTCCTGGGAAGGTGTGCTCCCATGTTCTTATTTTTCAGGCTTTCTTACCAAATCTGTTGTTCAGAGCAGTCTGGACGTCTCGATCTGTCCAGCAGATTACGAGAGGTGGACCCAGGGCGCCTTCTGGTTCCAGTCCGGGCTGTTCTGCTACGAATTATCTTCGGCAGAAACTGAGGGTGGAATTCTCAGTGACTGCTGGTTTTTTTGCAGTCTCTGTTGGCTTTTTTTTTTTCTTCTTCTCTCTGGTCTTCAGGGCTTTGAAGGTGGTGGTGGTGCCCCCCCCCCGAAAGGTTGTGGTGGTCAGAGCTCACCCAGTGGAAGCCAAATGTCCGGTTAATCTTCCCCCCGAAAGGTTGTGGTGATTCGAGTCCGTCCAGGGACGCCAAGTGTCCGGTTTATTTCGTGGCGGTCAGGGGGATACGTGGCGGTCAGGGGGACGACAGAGTGTGCCCACCCAGGGACGCCAAGTGTTCGGTTTATCTCGGCTGTTTGGGGGGCCTGGAAGGCCCGTGGTGGCCTTGTGGCAGCCCGCGTATCGAAAGACGAGAAGAGGCTTCAGTTCTTCTTTCTGGTTTTTATGTTTATTAATTGTTTATCTAAAAGATGTTCTTTCAGCCACCAGAGATCTGCTCAGCAGTCAGCCATGGGCACCCTGTCCCTGCCCTCCCGGGCAGCCACGTATCTTTATACCCTTTGCTACGTATACAATATTTATCATTTTTCCCCAATACCATCTATTCTTATAACTCGGTGTACTCTCAGTAATAACCAATCCAAAGGTGCCACCGTGGCCAAAGAAGATGGAGGAGAAGAGGAAGAAGAAGGAGGACAGGACACACCCCAATTCCTCCATCTTACTCCTCCAAACCCCCCTGTACATAAATCCTAAACCTTGTGTCTCACTCTCTAATTAGCTAATCCCTTCACCATTCACCCTGTGAAGCCCTCATCCTTGTCGTCTCCTGCGCAGGGTTAAAGTCCTGCCACCAGACACTTCTGGCAACATTCCAGGACTCCCGAGCCCCCCCCAGGGTCTCGGTGGCTCAGATCTCAGGACTGAGATCTTGAGATCCGACAACATACCACGGCCCTTTTCCCTGGAAAACAAGCTCATCCGCCGCGCTTCTGGATGGTAGATTGTAGGAGCAGTTTTCTACTATCATACCAGTCCACTTGGCAATGGTGCCACCTTGGTCTGGGTATCATCCTGCTATCGTGCATTTTCAGGAGCCAGCCGGACACTCCCAGCCACAGGCCCCCAAACACAAACTACGGCCCTTTTCCCTGGAAGTTAATCTGACCTGCCCATCTTCTGGACGTCTGATTGAAGGAGCCGCATTGTTCTATCAAACCAATCCATCTTGGCCCTGGTCCCACCTTTCATCTGGGAACCATCCTGCGCGGTGTGGATTATCAGGAGCCAGCCGGCCACTCCCAGCCACAGGCCCCAAACACAAACTACGGCCCTTTGCCCTGGAAGTAAAACTGACCTGCCCATCTTCTGGCTGGCAGATTGCAGGAGCCACTTGCCTCTATCAAACCAGCCCGACTTGGCACGGGTGCCACCTTTCATCTAGGAACCATCCTGCACGACGTGGATTTTCAGGAGCCAGCCAGCCACTCCCAGCCACAGGCCCCCGAACACAAACCACGGCCCTTTTCCCTGGCAAACAAAACCCACCCAACTCGCTTCAGGCTGGCTGATGGCAGGAGCCACTTGCCTCTATCAAACCAGCACGACTCAGCACTGGTGCCCCCTTGGGTCTGGGAACCATCCTGCGCAGCGTGGATTTTCAGGAGCCAGCCGGCCACTCCTAGCCACAGGCACACGAACACAAACCACTGCCCTTTTCCCTGGAAAAAAAACTCATCTGCCCCGCTTCTGGATGGTAGATTGCAGGAGCAATTTTCTACTATCATACCAGTCCGACTTGGCAAAGGTAACACCTTGGGTCTGTGTATCACCCTGCGTGTCGTGGATTTTTCGGAGCCAGCCGGCCACTCCCAGCCACAGGCCACCAAACACAAACTACGGCCCTTTTCCCTGGAAGTAAAACTGACCTGCCCATCTTCTGGATGTCCGATTGAAGGAGCCACATTGTTCTATCAAACAAATCCATCTTGGCCCTGGTGCCACCTTTCATCTGGGAACTATCCTGCGTATCGTGCATTTTCAGGAGCCAGCTGGCCACTCCCAGCCACAGGCCCCCAAACAAAAACTATGGCCCTTTTCCCTGGAAGTTAAACTGACCTGCCCATCTTCTGGACGTCTCATTGGAAGAGCCACTTTTTATTATCATACCAGTCCGACTTCGCACTGCTGCCACCTTTCATCTGGGAACCATCCTGCGTATCGTGGATTTTCAGGAGCCAGCCGGCCACTCCCAGCCACAGGCACCCGAACACAAACCACGGCCCTTTTCCCTGGGAAACAAAACTCACCCGCCCCGCTTCTGGTTGCTGATGGCAGGACCCACTTGCCTCTATCAAACCAGCCCGACTCAGCACTGGTGCCCTCTTGGGTCTGGGAACCATACTGCACGACGTGGATTTTCAAGAGCGAGCCGGCCACTCCCAGCCACAGGCCCCCAAACACAAACCACGGCCCTTTTCCCTGGCAAACAAAACTCACCCGCCCCGCTTCTGGCTGGCAGATTGCAGGAGCCACTTGCCTCTATCAAACCAGCCCGACTTGGCACTGGTGCCACCTTTCATCTGGGAAGCATCCTGCGTATCGTGGATTTTCAGGAGCCAGCCGGCCACTCCCAGCCACAGGCCCCCGAACATCAACCACGGCCCTTTTCCCTGGAAGTAAAACTGACCTGCCCATCTTCTGGCTGGCAGATTGCAGGAGCCACTTGCCTCTATAAAACCAGCCCGACATGGCACTGATCCCACCTTTCCTCTGGGAACAATCCTGCTTTTCGTGGATTTTCAGGAGCCAGCCGGTTCCTCCCAGCCACAGGACCCCAAACAAATACCACGGCCCTTTTCCCTGGAAAAAAAGCTCATCCGCCGCGCTTCTGGATGGTAGATTGCAGGAGCATTTCTACTATAATACCAGTCCCACTTGGCAATGGTGCCACCTTGGGTCTGGGTATCATCCTGCGTATCGTGCATTTTCAGGAGCCAGCCGGCCACTCCCAGCCACAGGACCCCAAACACAAACTACGGCCCTTTGCCCTGGAAGTAAAACTGACCTGCCCATCTTCTGGCTGGCAGATTGCAGGAGCCACTTGCCTCTATCAAACCAGCCCGACTTGGCACTGGTGCCACCTTTCATCTGGGAACCATCCTGCGTATCGTGGATTTTCAGGAGCCAGCCAGCCACTCCCAGCCACAGGCCCCCAAACATCAACCACAGCCCTTTTCCCTGGAAGTAAAACTGACCTGCCCATCTTCTTGCTTGCAGATTGCAGGAGCCACTTGCCTCTATAAAACCAGCCCGAATTGGCACTGCTCCCACCTTTCCTCTGGAAACAATCCTGCTTTTCGTGGATTTTCAGGAGCCAGCCGGCCCCTCCCAGCCACAGGACCCCAAACAAATACCACAGCCCTTTTCCCTGGAAAAAAAGCTCATCCGCCGCGCTTCTGGATGGTAGATTGCAGGAGCAGTTTTCTACTATAATACCAGTCCCACTTGGCAATGGTGCCACCTTGGGTCTGGGTATCTTCCTGCGTATCGTGCATTTTCAGGAGCCAGCTGGCCACTCCCAGCCACAGGCCCCCGACCACAAACCACGGCCCTTTTCCCTAGTGAACAAAACTCACCCGCCCTGCTTCTGGTTGGCTGATGGCAGGAGCCACTTGCCTCTATCAAACCAGCCCGACTCAGCACTGGTGCCCCCTTGGGTCTGGGAACCATCCTGCACGACGTGGATTTTCAAGAGCCAGCCGGCCACTCCCAGCCACAGGCCCCCAAACACAAACTACGGCCCTTTTCCCTGGAAGTAAAACTGACCTGCCCATCTTCTGGCTGGCAGATTGCAGGACCCACTTGCCTCTATCAAACCAGCCCGACTTGGCACTGGTGCCACCTTTCATCTGGGAACCATCCTGCGTATCGTGGATTTTCAGGAGCCAGCCAGCCACTCCCAGGCACAGGCCCCCGAACACCAACCACGGCCCTTTTCCCTGGTAAACCAAACTCACCCGCCCCGCTTCTGGCTGGCAGATTGCAGGAGCCACTTGCCTCTATCAAACCAGCCCGACTTGGCACTGGTGCCACCTTTCATCTGGGAAACATCCTGCGTAACGTGGATTTTCAGGAACCAGCTGGCCACCCCCAGCCACAGGCCCTCAAACACATACCACGGCCCTTTTCCCTGGAAAACAAGCTCATCCGCCGCGCTTCTGGATGGTAGATTGCAGGAGCAGTTTTCTACTATAATACCAGTCCGACTTGGCAATGGTGCTACCTTGGGTCTGGGTATCACCTTGCGTATCGTGGATTTTCCAGAGCCAGCCGGCCACTCCCAGCCACAGGCCCCGAAACACAAACTACGGCCCTTTGCCCTGGAAGTAAAACTGACCTGCCCATCTTCTGGCTGGCAGATTGCAGGAGCCACTTGCCTCTATCAAACCAGCCCGACTTGGCACTGGTGCCACCTTTCATCTGGGAACCATCCTGCGCGGTGTGGATTATCAGGAGCCAGCCGGCCACTCCCAGCCACAGGCACCCGAACACAAACCACGGCCCTTTTCCCTGGTAAACAAAACTCACCCGCCCCGCTTCTGGTTGACTGATGGCAGGAACCACTTGCCTCTATCAAACCAGCCCGACTCAGCACGGGTGCCCTCTTGGGTCTGGGAACCATCCTGCACGACGTGGATTATCAAGAGCCAGCCGGCCACTCCCAGCCACAGGCCCCCGAACACAAACACCGGCCCTTTTCCCTGGCAAATAAAACTCACCCGCCCCGCTTCTGGCTGGCAGATTGCAGGAGCCACCTGCCTCTATCAAACCAGCCCGACTTGGCACTGGTGCCACCTTTCATCTGGGAACCATCCTGCGTATCGTGGATTTTCAGGAGCCAGCCAGCCACTCCCAGCCACAGGCCCCCGAATATCAACCACGGCCCTTTTCCCTGGAAGTAAAACTGACCTGCCCATCTTCTTGCTGGCAGATTGCAGGAGCCACTTCCCTCTATAAAACCAGGCCGACTTGGCACTGCTCCCAAATTTCCTCTGGAAACAATCCTGCTTTTTGTGGATTTTCAGGAGCCAGCCGGGCCCTCCCAGCCACAGGACCCCAAACAAATACCACGGCCCTTTTCCCTGGAAAAAAAGCTCATCCGCCGCGCTTCTGGATGGTAGATTGCAGGAGCAGTTTTCTACTATAATACCAGTCTGACTTGGCAATGGTGCCACCTTGGGTCTGGGTATCATCCTGCGTATCATGCATTTTCAGGAGCCAGCCGGCCACTCCCAGCCACAGGCACCCGAACACAAACCACGGCCCTTTTCCCTGGTAAACAAAACTCACCCACCCCGCTTGTGGTTGGCTGATGGCAGGAGCCACTTGCCTCTATCAAACCAGCCCGACTCGGCACTGGTGCCCCCTTGGGTCTGGGAACCATCCTGCACGACGTGGATTTTCAAGAGCCAGCCAGCCACTCCCAGCCACAGGACCCCAAACACAAACTACGGCCCTTTTCCCTGGAAGTAAAACTGACCTGCCCATCTTCTGGCTGGCAGATTGCAGGAGCCACTTGCCTCTATCAAACCAGCCTGACTTGGCACTGGTGCCACCTTTCATCTGGGAACCATCCTGCGTATCGTGGATTTTCAGGAGCCAGCCAGCCACTCCCAGGCACAGGCCCCCGAACACCAACCACGGCCCTTTTCCCTGGTAAACCAGACTCACCCGCCCCGCTTCTGGCTGGCAGATTGCAGGAGCCACTCGCCTCTATCAAACCAGCCCCACTCAGCACTGGTGCCACCTTTCATCTGGTGGCACCTTTCATCTGCCACCTTTCACCCTTCATCCAGCGTAAGGTGCATTTTCAGGAACCAGACGGCCACTCCCTGCCACAGGCCCTCAAACACATACTGTTCGGTTTATCTCGGCTGTTTGGGGGGCCTGGAAGGCCCGTGGTGGCCTTGTGGCAGCCCGCGTATCGAAAGACGAGAAGAGGCTTCAGTTCTTCTTTCTGGTTTTTATGTTTATTAATTGTTTATCTAAAAGATGTTCTTTCAGCCACCAGAGATCTGCTCAGCAGTCAGCCATGGGCACCCTGTCCCTGCCCTCCCGGGCAGCCACGTATCTTTATACCCTTTGCTACGTATACAATATTTATCATTTTTCCCCAATACCATCTATTCTTATAACTCGGTGTACTCTCAGTAATAACCAATCCAAAGGTGCCACCGTGGCCAAAGAAGATGGAGGAGAAGAGGAAGAAGAAGGAGGACAGGACACACCCCAATTCCTCCATCTTACTCCTCCAAACCCCCCTGTACATAAATCCTAAACCTTGTGTCTCACTCTCTAATTAGCTAATCCCTTCACCATTCACCCTGTGAAGCCCTCATCCTTGTCGTCTCCTGCGCAGGGTTAAAGTCCTGCCACCAGACACTTCTGGCAACATTCCAGGACTCCCGAGCCCCCCCCAGGGTCGCGGTGGCTCAGATCTCAGGACTGAGATCTTGAGATCCGACAACATACCACGGCCCTTTTCCCTGGAAAACAAGCTCATCCGCCGCGCTTCTGGATGGTAGATTGCAGGAGCAGTTTTCTACTATAATACCAGTCCGACTTGGCAATGGTGCCCCCTTGGATCTGGGTATCACCCTGCGTATCGTGGATTTTCCGGAGCCAGCCGGACACTCCCAGCCACAGGCCCCCAAACACAAACTACGGCCCTTTTCCCTGGAAGTTAATCTGACCTGCCCATCTTCTGGACGTCTGATTGAAGGAGCCACATTGTTCTATCAAACCAATCCATCTTGGCCCTGGTCCCACCTTTCATCTGGGAACCATCCTGCGCGGTGTGGATTATCAGGAGCCAGCCGGCCACTCCCAGCCACAGGCCCCCAAACACAAACTACGGCCCTTTGCCCTGGAAGTAAAACTGACCTGCCCATCTTCTGGCTGGCAGATTGCAGGAGCCACTTGCCTCTATCAAACCAGCCCGACTTGGCACGGGTGCCACCTTTCATCTGGGAACCATCCTGCGTATCGTGGATTTTCAGGAGCCAGCCAGCCACGACCAGCCACAGGCCCCCGAACACAAACCACGGCCCTTTTCCCTGGCAAACAAAACTCACCCAACTCGCTTCAGGCTGGCTGATGGCAGGAGCCACTTGCCTCTATCAAACCAGCACGACTCAGCACTGGTGCCCCCTTGGGTCTGGGAACCATCCTGCGCAGCGTGGATTTTCAGGAGCCAGCAGGCCACTCCTAGCCACAGGCACACGAACACAAACCACTGCCCTTTTCCCTGGAAAAAAAACTCATCTGCCCCCCTTCTGGATGGTAGATTGTAGGAGAAGTTTTCTACTATCATACCAGTCCCACTTGGCCATGGTGCCACCTTGGGTCTGGGTATCATCCTGCGTATCGTGCATTTTCAGGAGCCAGCCGGCCACTCCCAGGCACAGGCCCCCAAACACAAACCACGGCCCGTTTCCCTGGAAGTAAAACTGACCTGCCCATCTTCTGGCTGGCAGATTGCAGGAGCCACTTGCCTCTATCAAACCAGCCCGACTTGGCATTGGTGCCACCTTTCCTCTGGGAACCATCCTGCGTATCGTGGATTATCAGGAACCAGCCGGCCACTCCCAGCAACAGGCCCCCGAACACAAACCACGGCCCTTTTCCCTGGAAAAAAAACTCATCTCCCCCTCCTCTGGATGGTAGATTGCCGGAGCAATTTTCTACTATCATACAGTCCGACTTGGCAAAGGTAACACCTTGGGTCTGTGTATCACCCTGCGTATCGTGGATTTTTTGGAGCCAGCCGGCCACTCCCAGCCACAGGCCACCCAACACAAACTCTGGCCCTTTTCCCTGGAAGTAAAGCTGACCTGCCCATCTTCTGGATGTCCAATTGAAGGAGCCACATTGTTCTATCAAACAAATCCATCTTGGCCCTGGTGCCACCTTTCATCTGGGAACCATCCTGCGTATCGTGCATTTTCAGGAGCCAGCTGGCCACTCCCAGCCACAGGCCCCCAAACAAAAACTACGGCCATTTTCCCTGGAAGTTAAACTGACCTGCCCATCTTCTGGACGTCTGATTGGAAGAGCCACTTTTTATTATCATACCAGTCCGACTTGCCACTTCTGCCACCTTTCATCTGGGAACCATCCTGCGTATCGTGGATTTTCAGGAGCCAGCCGGCCACTCCCAGCCACAGGCACCCGAACACAAACTACGGCCCTTTTCCCTGGGAAACAAAACTCAACCCGCTTCTGGTTGCAGATGGCAGGAGCCACTTGCCTCTATCAAACCAGCCCGACTCAGCACTGGTGCCCTCTTGGGTCTGGGAACCATCCTGCACGACGTGGATTTTCAAGAGCGAGCCGGCCACTCCCAGCCACAGGCCCCCAAACACAAACCACGGCCCTTTTCCCTGGCAAAAAAACTCACCGCCCGCTTCTGGCTGGCAGATTGCAGGAGCCACTTGCCTCTATCAAACCAGCCCGACTTGGCACTGGTGCCACCTTTCATCTGGGAAGCATCCTGCGTATCGTGGATTTTCAGGAGCCAGCCAGCCAGTCCCAGCCACAGGCCCCCGAAAATCAACCACGGCCCTTTCCCCTGGAAGTAAAACTGACCTGCCCATCTTCTGGCTGGCAGATTGCAGGAGCCACTTGCCTCTATAAAACCAGCCCGACATGGCACTGCTCCCACCTTTCCTCTGGGAACAATCCTGCTTTTCGTGGATTTTCAGGAGCCAGCCGGTTCCTCCCAGCCACAGGACCCCAAACAAATACCACGGCCGTTTTCCCTGGAAAAAAACTCATCCGCCGCGCTTCTGGATGGTAGATTGCAGGAGCAGTTTTCTACTATAATACCAGTCCCACTTGGCAATGGTGCCACCTTGGGTCTGGGTATCATCCTGCGTATCGTGCATTTTCAGGAGCCAGCCGGCCACTCCCAGCCACAGGACCCCAAACACAAAACTACGGCCCTTGTCCCTGGAAGTAAAACTGACCTGCCCATCTTCTGGCTGGCAGATTGCAGGAGCCACTTGCTCTATCAAACCAGCCCGACTTGGCACTGGTGCCACCTTTCATCTGGGTAACCATCCTGCGTATCGTGGATTTTCAGGAGCCAGCCAGCCACTCCCAGGCACAGGCCCCCAACACAAACCATGGCCCTTTTCCCTGGTAAACAAACTCACCGCCCCGCTTCTGGCTGGCAGATTGCAGGAGCCACTTGCCTCTATCAAACCAGCCCGACTTGGCACTGGTGCCACCTTTCATCTGGGAACCATCCTGCGTATCGTGGATTTTCAGGAACCAGCAGGCAAATCCCTGCCACAGGCCCCAAACACATACCACGGCCCTTTTCCCTGGAAACAAGCTCATCCGCCGCGCTTCTGGATGGTAGATTGCAGGAGCATTTCTACTATAATACCAGTCCGACTTGGCAATGGTGCTACCTTGGGTCTGGGTATCACCTGCGTATCGTGGATTTTCTGGAGCCAGCCGGCCACTCCCAGCCACAGGCCCCAAACACAAACTACGGCCCTTTTCCCATGGAAGTAAAACTGACCTGCCCATCTTCTGGACGTCTAATTGAAGGAGCCACATTGTTCTATCATACCAATCCATCTTGGCCCTGGTCCCACCTTTCATCTGGGAACCATCCTGAGTATCGTGCATTTTCAGGAGCCAGCCGGCCACTCCCGGCCACAGGCCCCCATACAAAAACTACAGCCCTTTTCCCTGGAAAAAAAACTCAGCTGCCCTGCTTCTGGATGGTAGATTGGAGGAGCCACTTTGTACTATCATACCAGTCCGACTTGGCACTGCTGCCACTATTCATCTGGGAACCATCCTGCGCGGCGTGGATTTTAAGGAGCCAGCCGGCCACTCCCAGCCACAGGCACCCGAACACAAACACCGGCCCTTTTCCCTGGTAAACAAAACTCACCCGCCCCGCTTGTGGTTGGCTGATGGCAGGAGCCACTTGCCTCTATCAAACCAGCCCGACTCAGCACTGGTGCCACCTTGGGTCTGGGTATCACCCTGCGTATCGTGGATTTTCAGGAGCCAGCCAGCCACTCCCAGCCACAGGCACCCGAACACCAACCACGGCCCTTTTCCCTGGAAGTAAAACTGACCTGCCCATCTTATGGCTGGCAGATTGCAGGAGCAACTTGCCGCTATAAAACCAGCCTGACTTGGCACTGCTCCCACCTTTCCTCTGGGAACAATCCTGCTTTTCGTGGATTTTCAGGAGCCAGCCGGCCCCTCCTAGCCACAGGACCCCAAACACAAACTACGGCCCTTTTCCCTGGAAGTAAAACTGACCTGCCCATCTTCTGGACGTCTGATTGAAGGAGCCACATTGTTCTATCTAACAAATCCATCTTGGCCCTGGTGCCACCTTTCATCTGGGAACCATCCTGCGCGGCGTGGATTTTCAGGAGCCAGCCAGCCACTCCCAGGCACAGGCCCCCGAACACAAACCATGGCGCTTTTCCCTGGCAAACCAAACTCACCCGCCCCGCTTCTGGCTGGCAGATTGCAGGAGCCACTTGCCGCTATAAAACCAGCCCGACTTGGCACTGGTGCCACCTTTCATCTGAGAACCATCCTGCGTAACGTGGATTTTCAGGAACCAGCCGGCCACTCCCAGCCACAGGCCCCCAAACACAAACTACGGACCTTTTCCCTGGAAGTAAAACTGACCTGCCCATCTTCTGGACGTCTGATTGAAGGAGCCACATTGTTCTATCAAACCAATCCATCTTGGCACTGGTCCAACATTTCATCTGGGAACCATCCTGCGCGGTGTGGATTTTCAGGAGCCAGCCGGCCCCTCCCAGCCACAGGCACCCAAACACAAACCACGGCCCTTTTCCCTGGAAAAAAAACTCATCTGCCCCCCTTCTGGATGGTAGATTGTAGGAGCAGTTTTCTACTATCATACCAGTCCCACTTGGCGCTGGTGCCACCTTGGGTCTGGGTATCATCCTGCGTATCGTGCATTTTCAGGACCCAGCCGGCCACTCCCAGGCACAGGCCCCGAAACACAAACCACGGCCCTTTTCCCTGGAAGTAAAACTGACCTGCCCATCTTCTGGCTGGCAGATTGCAGGAGCCACTTGCCTCTATCAAATCAGCCCGACTTGGCACTGGTGCCACCTTGGGTCTGGGAACCATCCTGCGTATCGTGGATTATCAGGAACCAGCCGGCCACTCCCAGCAACAGGCCCCTGAACACAAACCACGGCCCTTTTCCCTGGAGAAAAACCTCATCTCCCCCTCCTCTGGATGGTAGATTGCAGGAGCAATTTTCGACTATCATACCAGTCCAACTGGGCAATGGTGCCACCTTGGGTCTGTGTATCACCCTGCGTATCGTGGATTTTCCGGAGCCAGCCGGCCACTCCCAGCCACAGGCCCCCAAACACAAACTACGGCCCTTTTCCCTGGAAGTAAAACTGACCTGCCCATCTTCTGGATGTCCGATTGAAGGAGCCACATTGTTCTATCAAACCAATCCATCTTGGCCTTGGTGCCACCTTTCATCTGGGAACCATCCTGCGTATCGTGCATTTTCAGGAGCCAGCTGGCCACTCCCAGCCAAAGGCACCCAAACAAAAACTACGGCCATTTTCCCTGGAAAAAAAACTCAGCTGCCCCGCTTCTGGATGGTAGATTGGAGGAGCCACTTTGTACTAACATACCAGTCCGACTTGGCACTGCTGCCACCTTTCATCTGGGAACCATCCTGCGCGGCATGGATTTTAAGGAGCCAGCCGGCCACTCCCAGCCACAGGCACCCGAACACAAACCACGGCCCTTTTCCCTGGTAAACAAAACTCACCCGCCCCGCTTGTGGTTGGCTGATGGCAGGAGCCACTTGCCTCTATCAAACCAGCCTGACTCAGCAGTGGTGCCCCCTTGGGTCTGGGAACCATCCTGCACGACGTGGATTTTAAAGAGCGAGCCGGCCACTCCCAGCCACAGGCCCCCAAACACAAACCACGGCCCTTTTCCCTGGCAAACAAAACTCACCCGCCCCGCTTCTGGCTGGCAGATTGCAGGAGCCACTTGCCTCTATCAAACCAGCCCGACTTGGCGCTGGTGCCACCTTTCATCTGGGAAGCATCCTGCGTATCGTGGATTTTCAGGAGCCAGCCAGCTGCTCCCAGCCACAGGCCCCCGTACATCAACCACGGCCCTTTTCCCTGGAAGTAAAACTGACCTGCCCATCTTCTGGCTGGCAGATTGCAGGAGCCACTTGCCTCTATAAAACCAGGCCGACTTGGCACTGCTCCCACATTTCCTCTGGGAACAATCCTGCTTTTCGTGGATTTTCAGGAGCCAGCCGGCCCCTCCCAGCCACAGGACCCCAAACAAATACCACGGCCCTTTTCCCTGGAAAAAAAGCTCATCCGCCGCGCTTCTGAATGGTAGATTGCAGGAGCAGTTTTCTACTATAATACCAGTCCGACTTGGCAATGGTGCCACCTTTGGTCTGGGTATCACCCTGCGTATCGTGGATTTTCCGGAGCCAGCCGGCCTCTCCCAGCCACAGGCCCCCAAACACAAACTACGGCCCTTTTCCATGGAAGTAAAACTGACCTGCCCATCTTCTGGACGTCTGATTGAAGGAGCCACATTGTTCTATCAAACCAATCCATCTTGGCACTGGTCCAACCTTTCATCTGGGAACCATCCTGCGTATCGTGGATTTTCAGGAGCCAGCCAGCCACTCCCAGGCACAGGCCCCCGAAGACAAACCACGGCCCTTTTCCCTGGTAAACCAAACTCACCCGCCCCGCTTCTGGCTGGCAGATTGCAGGAGCCACTTGCCTCTATCAAACCAGCCCGACTTGGCACTGGTGCCACCTTTCATCTGGGAACCATCCTGCGTATCGTGCATTTTCAGGAGCCAGCTGGCCACTCCCAGCCAAAGGCACCCAAACAAAAACTACGGCCATTTTCCCTGGAAAAAAAACTCAGCTGCCCCGCTTCTGGATGGTAGATTGGAGGAGCCACTTTGTAATAACATACCAGTCCGACTTGGCACTGCTGCCACCTTTCATCTGGGAACCATCCTGCGCGGCATGGATTTTAAGGAGCCAGCCGGCCACTCCCAGCCACAGGCACCCGAACACAAACCACGGCCCTTTTCCCTGGTAAACAAAACTCACCCGCCCCGCTTGTGGTTGGCTGATGGCAGGAGCCACTTGCCTCTATCAAACCAGCCTGACTCAGCAGTGGTGCCCCCTTGGGTCTGGGAACCATCCTGCACGACGTGGATTTTAAAGAGCGAGCCGGCCACTCCCAGCCACAGGCCCCCAAACACAAACCACGGCCCCTTTTCCCTGGCAAACAAAACTCACCCGCCCCGCTTCTGGCTGGCAGATTGCAGGAGCCACTTGCCTCTATCAAACCAGCCCGACTTGGCGCTGGTGCCACCTTTCATCTGGGAAGCATCCTGCGTATCGTGGATTTTCAGGAGCCAGCCTGCCACTCCCAGCCACAGGCCCCCGTACATCAACCACGGCCCTTTTCCCTGGAAGTAAAACTGACCTGCCCATCTTCTGGCTGGCAGATTGCAGGAGCCACTTGCCTCTATAAAACCAGCCCGACTTGGCACTGCTCCCACATTTCCTCTGGGAACAATCCTGCTTTTCGTGGATTTTCAGGAGCCAGCCGGCCCCTCCCAGCCACAGGAACCCAAACACATACCACGGCCCTTTTCCCTGGAAAAAAAGCTCATCCGCCGCGCTTCTGAATGGTAGATTGCAGGAGCAGTTTTCTACTATAATACCAGTCCGACTTGGCAATGGTGCCACCTTTGGTCTGGGTATCACCCTGCGTATCGTGGATTTTCTGGAGCCAGCCGGCCTCTCCCAGCCACAGGCCCCCAAACACAAACTACGGCCCTTTTCCATGGAAGTAAAACTGACCTGCCCATCTTCTGGACGTCTGATTGAAGGAGCCACATTGTTCTATCAAACCAATCCATCTTGGCACTGGTCCAACCTTTCATCTGGGAACCATCCTGCGTATCGTGGATTTTCAGGAGCCAGCCAGCCACTCCCAGGCACAGGCCCCCGAAGACAAACCACGGCCCTTTTCCCTGGTAAACCAAACTCACCCGCCCCGCTTCTGGCTGGCAGATTGCAGGAGCAACTTGCCTCTATCAAACCAGCCCGACTTGGCACTGGTGCCACCTTTCATCTGGGAACCATCCTGCGTATCGTGCATTTTCAGGAGCCAGCTGGCCACTCCCAGCCAAAGGCACCCAAACAAAAACTACGGCCATTTTCCCTGGAAAAAAAACTCAGCTGCCCCGCTTCTGGATGGTAGATTGGAGGAGCCACTTTCTACTATCATACCAGTCCGACTTGGCACTGGTGCCACCTTTCATCTGGGAACCATCCTGCGTAACGTGGATTTTCAGGAACCAGCCGGCCACTCCCAGCCACAGGCCCTCAAACACATACCACGGCCCTTTTTTCCTGGAAAACAAGCTCATCCGCCGCGCTTCTGGATGGTAGATTGCAGGAGCAGTTTTCTACTATAATACCAGTCCGACTTGGCAATGGTGATACCTTGGGTCTGGGTATCACCCTGCGTATCGTGGATTTTCCGGAGCCAGCCGGCCTCTCCCATCCACAGGCCCCCATACAAAAACTACGGCCCTTTTCCCTGGAAAAAAAACTCAGCTGCCCCGCTTCTGGATGGTAGATTGGAGGAGCCACTTTGTACTATCATACCAGTCCGACTTGGCACTGCTGCCACTATTCATCTGGGAACCATCCTGCGCGGCGTGGATTTTAAGGAGCCAGCCGGCCACTCCCAGCCACAGGCACCCGAACACAAACACCGGCCCTTTTCCCTGGTAAACAAAACTCACCCGCCCCGCTTGTGGTTGGCTGATGGCAGGAGCCACTTGCCTCTATCAAACCAGCCCGACTTGGGACTAGTGCCACCTTTCATCTGGGAACCATCTTGCGTATCGTGGATTTTCAGGAGCCAGCCGGCCATTCCCAGCCACAGGACCCCAAACACAATCTACGGCCCTTTTCCCTGGCAAACAAAACTCCCCCACCCTGCTTCTGGCTGGCAGATTGCAGGAGCCACTTGCCTCTATCAAACCAGCCCGACTTGGCACTGGTGCCACCTTTCATCTGGGAAGCATCCTGCGTATCGTGGATTTTCAGGAGCCAGCCGGCCCCTCCCAGCCACAGGCCCCCGAACACAAACCACGACCCTTTTCCCTGGTAAACAAAACTCACCCACCCCGCTTGTGGTTGGCTGATGGCAGGAGCCACTTGCCTCTATCAAACCAGCCCGACTCGGCACTGGTGCCCCCTTGGGTCTGGGAACCATCCTGCACGACGTGGATTTTCAAGAGCCAGCCGGCCATTCCCAGCCACAGGACCCCAAACACAATCTACGGCCCTTTTCCCTGGCAAACGAAACTCACCCACCCCGCTTCTGGCTGGCAGATTGCAGGAGCCACTTGCCTCTATCAAACCAGCCCGACTTGGCACTGCTGCCACCTTTCCTCTGGGAAACATCCTGCGTATCGTGGATTTTCAGGAGCCAGCCGGCCACTCCCAGCCACAGGCCCCCGAACACAAACCACGGCCCTTTTCCCTGGAAGTAAAACTGACCTGCCCATCTTCTTGCTGGCAGATTGCAGGAGCCACTTGCCTCTATCAAACCAGCCCGACTCAGCACTGGTGCCCCCTTGGGTCTGGGAACCATCCTGCACGACGTGGATTTTCAAGAGCCAGCCGGCCACTCCCAGCCACAGGCCCCCGAACACAAACCACGGCCCTTTTCCCTGGAAAACAAAACTCACCCGCACCGCTTCTGGCTGGCAGATTGCAGAAAACACTTGCCTCTATCAAACCAGCCCGACTTGGCACTGGTGCCACCTTTCATCTGGGAACCATCCTACGTATCGTGGATTTTCGGGAACCAGCTGGCCACTCCCAGCCACAGGCCCTCAAACACAAACCACGGCCCTTTTCCCTGGATAAAAAGCTCATCCGCCACGCTTCTGGATGGTAGATGGCAGGAGCAATTTTCTACTATCATACCAGTCCCACTTGGCAATGGTGCCACCTTGGGTCTGGGTATCACCCTGCGTATCGTGGATTTTCAGGAGCCAGCCAGCCACTCCCAGCCACAGGCACCCGAACACCAACCACGGCCCTTTTCCCTGGAAGTAAAACTGACCTGGCAATCTTCTGGCTGGCAGATTGCAGGAGCCACTTGCCGCTATAACACCAGCCCGACTTGGCACTGCTCCCACCTTTCCTCTGGGAACAATCCTGCTTTTCCTGGATTTTCAGGAGCCAGCCGGCCCCTCCCAGCCACAGGACCCCAAACACAAACTACGGCCCTTTTCCCTGGAAGTAAAACTGACCTGCCCATCTTCTGGACGTCTGATTGAAGGAGCCACATTGTTCTATCTAACAAATCCATCTTGGCCCTGGTGCCACCTTTCATATGGGAACCATCCTGCGTATCGTGGATTTTCAGGAGCCAGCCAGCCACTCCCAGGCACAGGCCCCCGAACACCAACCACAGCCCTTTTCCCTGGTAAACCAAACTCACCCGCCCCGCTTCTGGCTGGCAGATTGCAGGAGCCACTTGCCTCTATCAAACCAGCCCGACTTGGCACTGGTGCCACCTTTCATCTGGGAACCATCCTGCGTAACGTGGATTTTCAGGAACCAGCTGGCCACTCCCAGCCACAGGCCCCTCAAACACATACCACTGCCCGTTTCCCTGGAAAAAAAAATCATCTGCCACCCTTCTGGATGGTAGATTGTAGGAGAAGTTTTCTACTATCATACCAGTCCCACTTGGCCATGGTGCCACCTTGGGTCTGGGTATCATCCTGCGTATCGTGCATTTTCAGGAGCCAGCCGGCCACTCCCAGGCGCACGCCCCGAAACAAAAACCACGGCCCTTTTCCCTGGAAGTAAAACTGACCTGCCCATCTTCTGGCTGGCAGATTGCAGGAGCCACTTGCCTCTATCAAATCAGCCCGACTTGGCACTGGTGCCACATTGGGTCTGGGAACCATCCTGCGTATCGTGGATTATCAGGAACCAGCCGGCCACTCCCAGCCACAGGCGCCCGAACACAAACCACGGCCCTTTTCCCTGGAAAAAAACCTCATCTCCCCCTCCTCTGGATGGTAGATTGCAGGAGCAATTTTCTACTATCATACCAGTCCGACTTGGCAAAGGTAACACCTTGGGTCTGTGTATCACCCTGCGTATCGTGGATTTTCCGGAGCCAGCCGGCCACTCCCAGCCACAGGCCCCCAAACAAAAACTACGGCCCTTTTCCCTGGAAGTAAAACTGACCTGCCCATCTTCTGGATGTCCGATTGAAGGGGCCCCAAAATTTTTCTATCAAAAAAATCAATCTTGGGCCCCGGTTTCCCCCTTTCAAACTGGGAACCATCCTGCGGGTCGTGCTTTTCAGGAGCCGCTGGCCACTCCCCCCAAAGTTCCCCCAAAAAAAAACTACGGCCCTTTTCCCTGGGAAAAAAAAATCAGGGTGCCCCCTTTTGGTTTGGGAGATTGGAGGGGCCACTTTTTACTATCAAACCAATCCGGGCTTGGCAATACTGCCACTATTTTATCTGGGCCCTCCTGGGGGGTGGATTTTTAAAGGGGCCAGCCCGGGCCCCTCCCAGAAAAGGCACCGAACACAAACCCCCGGGCCCCTTTTTCCCCGGCAAAACCAAAAAACCCCCCCCGCTTCTGGGTGGCAGATTGCAGGGGCCACTTTCCTTTTCAAACCAGCCCCACTTGGGACTGTCCCCCCTTTATCTGGGGGAAAATTTTTGCTTTTTTTTTGGGTTTTAAGGGCCAGCCGGCCCCTTCCCCCCACAGGCCCCAAACACAAAACACGGCCCCCTTTTCCCCGGAAAAAACTCCCCCCCCGGGTTCTGGTGGAGAAGCAGGAGC
>NW_026992797.1:0-30830 GCF_028769735.1 Zonotrichia leucophrys gambelii
AATGGCAAAAATTGGTAAAAAAAAAGGAAAAAAAATGGGGAAAAAAAAGGGAAAAAAAAATCACAAAAATGGGCAAAAATGCCTCAAATTAATCCGGATTTTTTCATACTGGTTTGTACTGGTCCAAACTGGTTTGAACTGGGATTTCATCCATTTTAGATCAAATAACAGTGGAAAAAATGAGGAAAAAATGTCAAAAATTTGTAAAAAACTACCAAAAAATCAGCGAAAAAAATGGCAAAAAATCGGCAAAAAACGCCGTAAATCGGCCAAAACTCACCCAAATCGAACCGGGTTTTTTGGTACTGGTTTATACTGGGATTTCATCAATGAGACACCAAATGGAAGTGGAAAAAATGAGGAAAAAATGGCAAAAATTAGTAAAAAAAAGGGCGAAAAATCAGTGAAAAAAAGGGGAAAAAAATCACAAAAATGGGCAAAAATGCCTCAAATTAACCTGGATTTTTTCATAGTGGTTTGTACTGGTTTATACTGGTTTTAACTGGGATTTCATCCCTGAGAGAGCACAAAAAATGAGGGGAAAATGGCAAAAATTTGTAAAATAAAAGGCAAAAAATTGGCTAAAAAACGCCGTAAATCGGCCAAAAATTACCCAAATCGAACCGGGTTTTTTTGTACTGGTTTATACTGGTTTGTACTGGTTTATACTGGGATTTCATCCATTTTAGATCAAATAACAGCGGAAAAAATGAGGAAAAAATTTCAAAAATTGGTAAAAAAACGCCAAAAAATCGGCAAAAAACGCCGTAAATCGGCCAAAAATCGCTCAAATTGAACCAGGTTTTTTTGTACTGGTTTTTACTGGTTTATACTGGGATTTCATCCATGAGACACCAACTGGAAGTGGAAAAAATGGCAAAAATTAGTAAAAAAAAGGGCGAAAAATCAGTGAAAAAAAGGGGAAAAAAATCACAAAAATGGGCAAAAATGCCTCAAATTAATCTGGATTTTTTCATACTGGTTTGTACTGGTTTATACTGGTTTTAACTGGGATTTCATCCCTGAGAGAAAGCGCAAAAAATGAGGGAAAAATGGCAAAAATTCATAAAATAAAAGGCAAAAAATTGGCTAAAAAAGTCATAAATCGGCCAAAACTCACCCAAATCGAGCCGGGTTTTTTCATACTGGTTTATACTGGTTTATACTGGGATTTCATCCATGAGACGCCAAATGGAAGTGGAAAAAATATGTCAAAAATCCATTAAAAAACGCCAAAAAATCAACAAAAAAATGGCGAAAAATCGGCAAAAAACGCCGTAAATCGGCCAAAAATGGCTCAAATCGAACCGGGTTTTTTCGTACTGGTTTATACTGGTTTATACTGGGATTTCATCCATGAGACGCCAAATGGAAGTGGAAAAAATGGCAAAAATTAGTAAAAAAAAGGGCGAAAAATCAGTGAAAAAATGGGGAAAAAAATCACAAAAATGGCCAAAAATGCCTCAAATTAACCTGGATTTTTTCATACTGGTCTTTACTGGTTTTTACTGGTTTATACTGGGATTTCATCTCGGAGAGAGCACAAAAAATGAAGGAAAAAATATGCCAAAAATCCGTAAAAAAATGGCAAAAAATTGCTAACAAACATCATAAATCGGCCAAAAATGGCTCAAATCGAACCGGGTTTTTTTGTACTGGTTTGTACTGGTTTGTACTGGTTTATACTGGGATTTCATCCATATTAGAGCCAAAAAGAGTGGGAAAAATGGTTGAAAAATGTCAAAAATTGGTAAAAAAAAGCCAAAAAATCGGCAAAAAATCGGCAAAAAACGCCGTAAATCGGCCAAAACTCACCCAAATCGAACCGGGTTTTTTCGTGCTGGTTTTTACTGGTCCAAACTGGTTTATACTGGTTTGTAGTGGTTTATACTGGGATTTCGAGCAAAAAACAGTGGGAAAAATGGACAAAAAACGTCAAAAATTGGTTAAAAAATGAGGAAAATTGGTAAAAAACGGCTCAAATCAAACCGGGTTTTTTCATAGTGGTTTATACTGGTTTATACTGGGATTTCATCCATGAGACACCAAATGGAGGTGGAAAAAACTAGGAAAAAAATGGCAAAAATTGGTTAAAAAACGCCGAAAAATCGGCAAAAAATCGGCAAAAAACGCCGTAAATCGGCCAAAAAAGGCTCAAATCAAACCGGGTTTTTTCGTGCTGGTTTTTACTGGTTTTTACTGGTTTTTTGGCGCAGGGGGACGGGCGCTACGTGGTGTCCAACGCCAAGGACCAGTCGGCCAAGCTGTGGGACCTGCGCAGGCCCTCGGGCCCCGCGGCCGTGGCGGCCTCGCGCCGGGCGGTGGCGCGGCAGAGCTGGGATTACCGGTGGCAGAGGGCGCCCCGGGCCGGTCTGTACTGGTTTGGACTGGTTTGGACTGGGAGGGGGAAAAAACGGGGAAAAACGGGGAAAAACGGTGAAAAAACGGTGAAAATCGGTGGAAAAATGGGGAAAATACGATTAAAAATGGGGAAAAAAGGGTTAAAAATGGGGGAAATGGGGGAAATGGGAACTGGGGTTACTGGTTTGTACTGGGAGGGACTGGGAGGGGAAAATGGGGAAAAAATGGGGAAAAATGGTGAAAATTTGGGGAAAATCGGTGAAAAAATGGGGAAAATAGGATTAAAAATGGGGAAAATAGGGGGGAAATGGGGAGGAAAGGGTTAAAAATGGGGGAAATGGGAACTGGGGTTACTGGTTTGTACTGGGAGGGGAAAAAATGGGGAAAAACGGTGAAAATTTGGGGAAAATCGGTGAAAAAATGGGGAAAATATGAAGAAAAATGGGGAAGAAAGGGTTAAAAATGGGGGAAATGTGGGGAAGAAAGGGTTAAAAATGGGGGAAATGGGAACTGGGGTTACTGGTTTGTACTGGGAGGGACTGGGAGGGGAAAAATGGGGAAAAAACGGGGAAAAACGGTGAAAAAATGGTGAAAATCGGTGGAAAAATGGGGAAAATATGAATTAAAATGGGGAAGAAAGGGTTAAAGATGGGGGGGAAATGTGGACAAGAAAGGGTTAAAAATGGGATTAATTTTTTTGATTTTTGGGTCAATTTTGGGCCAATTTTTGTTGCATTTTCCCCATTTTTGGTCCAATTTTGGGGTCAATTTTGGGCCGAATTTTTCCCCATTTTTGTTCAAAATTTTTTTGAGTTTTTGGGTGAAATTTGCTCAATTTTGGAGCAACTTTTTGCTTCATTTTTGATCCATTTCGGATCAATTTTGGGTCAATTTTAGGCTGAATTTCCCCTTATTTTGGACCAATTTTGGACTAAATTTTTGGCTGCATTTTCCCCATTTTTGCTCCAATTTTGGGTCAGTTTTGGGTCCAATTTTCAGCTGAATTTTCCCCTATTTTGGGTCAGTTTTGGACCAATTTCAGGCTGAATTTTCAGGTTGAATTTCCCTCATTTTTGGACCAATTTGGACCCAAATTTCGGGTGAATTTTTGGGTGAATTCTACCTATTAAAAAAACCAATTTTTGGGTTCATTTTGGGGCTGATTTTGAGCAAATTTCGCTCATTTTTTGGGCGAATTTCGCTCAATTTTCGCCCAATTTTTTTCCACATTTTTCCCTTTTTTCCCACCAATTTTTGGGTCGAATTTTCTCCATTTTTAGTCCAATTTTTGGGCCAATTTTAGGTCATATTTTTGTCAATTTTAAGTCAATTTTAGTCCAATTTTTGGGTCAGTTTGGTGCCAATTTTGGGGTGATTTTTAGGTCAATTTTGATGCGTTTTTGTGCCAATTTTGGGACCAATTTCGGGTCAATTTTAGGCTCAATTTCACTCAATTTTGGACCAATTTTTGTGTCAATTTTTGGGTGAATTTCACTCAATTTTGGGGCTGATTTTGAGCCGATTTCGCTCATTTTTCGGGCGAATCTCGCTCAAATTTCGCCCGATTTTTTCCCAATTTTCGCTGAATTTTCCCCAAAATTTCTTTTCCCTTCTCCCTCCAGCCCGCCGGGCCACGCCCCTTCCGGGTGACGCGTCGCTGGTGACGTTCCGCGGCCACGCCGTCCTGCACACGCTGCTGCGCTGCCGCCTGGCGCCACCGGGGGGCGCCCCCGCGCTGGCGGCCGGCAGCGCCGACGGCACCGTGCTGGGTGAGCCCGGGGGTTACTGGTTTATACTGGGAGGGACTGGGAGGCGAAAAAACGGGGAAAAACGGTGAAAAAACGGTGAAAAACGGTGAAAAAACGGCGAAAAACGGTGAAAAAACGGCGAAAATAGGGTTAAAAATGGGGAAAATATGAAGAGAAATGGGGAAGATGTGGGAAGAGAGGGTTAAAAATGGGGGGAAAATGGTTAAAAATGGGGGAAATGGGAACTGCGGTTACTGGTTTGTTACTGGGAGGATCTGGGAGGGAAAAAATGGGGAAAAAAAACGGTGAAAAAACGGTGAAAATATGACGAGAAATGGGGAAGATGTGGGGGAGAAAGGGTTAAAAATGGGGAAAATGGGGGAAATGGGAACTGGGGTTACTGGTTTGGACTGGAGGACTGGGAGGAAAAAATGGGGAAAAACGGTGAAAAAACGGCGAAAAACGGTGGAAAAATGGCGAAAATATGAAGAGAAATGGGGAAGAGAGGGTTAAAAATGGGGAAAAATGGTTAAAAATGGGAAAATGGGAACTGGGGTTACTGGTTTGTACTGGGAGGGACTGGGAGGCGAAAAAACGGGGAAAAACGGTGAAAAAACGGCGAAAAACGGTGAAAAAATGGCGAAAATATGAAGAGAAATGGGGAAGATGTGGGGAATGTGGGGAAGAAAGGGTTAAAAATGGGGAAATGGGAACTGGGGTTACTGGTTTGTACTGGGAGGGACTGGGAGGGGAAAAATGGGGGAAAACGGTGAAAAAATGGGGAAAAACGGTGAAAAAATGGTGAAAATATGAAGAAAAATGGGAAGATGTGGGGGTGAAAGGGTTAAAAATGGGGGAAATGGGAACTGGGGTTACTGGTTTGTACTGGGAGGGACTGGGAGTGGAAAAATGGGGAAAAACGGTGAAAAAATGGTGAAAAAACGGTGAAAAAATGGGGAAAATAGGGTTAAAAATGGGGAAACAAAGGGTTAAAAATGGCGGAAATATGGCCAAGAAAGGGTTAAAAATGGGTTAAAAAAATGGGAAAAATGGGAACTGGGGTTACTGGTTTGTACTGGGAAGGACAAAACGTCGAAAAAACGGCGGGAAAAGGGTCAAAAACGGGGCGAAAAGGGTTAAAAACGGGTAAAATCCCTCTTTTTTTTCAGTCTATGACGTCATCACGGGGCGTGTCCTGCGGCGCCTGGCCAATCACGGCGCCTGCGTGCGTGACGTCAGCTGGAGCCCCGAGGGGGCGTGGCTCGCCAGCGCTTCGGTGGGCGGGGCTTAAATATGAATGGGAGGGGCTTATTTATGAAAAGGGGCGGGGTTTAAATGGAAAAGGGGTGGGATTTATTTTAAAAGAGGGTGGGGCTTAAATGGAAAAGGGGGGGGCTTAAATATGGAAAGGGGCGGGGTTTAAATGGGGTAATGGGCGGGGTTTAAATGGAAAATGGGCGGGGTTTAAATGGAAAAGGGGGGGGGTTTAAATGGGAAAAGGGGCGGGATTTATTTGGAAAAGGGGCGGGGTTTAAATGGAAAAGGGGCGGGGTTTAAATATGGAAAGGGGCGGGGTTTATATGGGAAAAGAGGCGGGGTTTAAATGGGAAAAGGGGCGGGGTTTAAATGGGGAGGGGGCGGGGTTTAAAGGGAAAAGAGGCGGGGTTTAAATGGGAAAGAGGCGGGGTTTAAATATGGAAAGGGGCGGGGTTTATATGGGAAAAGGGGTGGGGTTTAAATTGGAAAATGGGCGGGGTTTAAATTGAGAAGGGGCGGGTTTAAATTGAGAAGGGGCGGGGTTTAAAGGGAAAAGGGGCGGGGTTTAAATGGGAAAATGGGCGGGGATTAAATAGAGAAGGGGCGGGGTTTAAATGGAAAAGGGGCGGGGTTTAAATGGAGAAGGGGGGGGGCTTAAATATGGAAAGGGGCGGGGTTTAAATGGGAAAAGGGGCGGGGATTAAATGGAGAAGGGGCGGGGTTTATATGGGAAAAGAGGCGGGGTTTAAAGAGAAAAGGGGCGGGGTTTAAATGGAAAAGGGGCGAGGTTTAATTATGGAAAGGGGCGGGGTTTAAATGGAGAAGGGGCGGGGTTTAATTATGGAAAGGGCGGGGTTTAAATGGAGAAGGGGCGGGTTTAAATGGAAAAGAGGTGGGGTTTAAAGGGAAAAGGGGCGGGGCTTAAATATGGAAATGGGCGAGGTTTAAATGGGAAAATGGGTGGAGTTTAAAGGGAAAAGGGGCGGGTTTAAATGGGTAAATGGGTGGAGTTTAATGGGAAAAGAGGCGGGGTTTAAATAGAAAAGGGGCGTGACATAAAGTGATAAACGGGCGTGGTTTAATTGTGGAAAGGGGCGGGGTTTTAATGAAAAATGGGCGTGGTTTAAATTGAGAAAGGGGAGGGGTTAAAATAGCAAAAGGGGCAGGGTTTAAAGGTGAAAGGGGCGTGGTTTAAGGCCAAGTGGGCGTGTCCTGACTTGGCCCCGCCCCCTCAGTGGGACGGCACCGTCCGGCTCTGGGATTATCGCGGCGATGACGACGGCGATGACGTCATGGAGGAGGCGGGGCCTCGCCGGAAAGGGGCGGGGCCTCGGCGGAAAGGGGGCGGGGCTTGGTAATAAAGAACGCTCGCTGTGACCACGCCCATTTTTATTATTATTATTATTATTATTATTATTATTATTATTATTATTATTATTATTTTGGGGGCGGGGTTTCATATAAATTAGGGGCGTGGCTTTGAAGGAGGGGCGTGGTTTAAAAGGGAAAGGGGCGGGGTCTGGCCCAAAACCGACTCCAAAAACCCCAAATTCCGCCCCAAAAACCCCAAAATTCCACCCAAAAACCCCAAAAATTGGCTAAAAAACCCCAAAAAAATCCAAATATCAAATATGGTACCAAAGCCCCGCCCCCAACATGAAACCACGCCCCCAAGCCCAAGCCACGCCCCCTCCCCGTGTCCTTGCCCAGCGTCCTCTCCTCGAATTTTTAACCCCAAAAAAGCCCCAAAAAACCCCAAAATCGCCATAAAAATCCCCATTAAAAACCCCAAAAAAGCCCCATAAAAACCCCATTAAAAAAGCCCCAAAAAGCCCAAAAAACCCAAAAAAATCCACTAAAAGCCCCCAAAAAACCCCATTTAAAACCCAATAAAATCCCCAAAAAAACAGCAAAAAAACATCAAAATATCCCGAAAAGACCCCCATTAAAAACCCCGAAAAAACCTCATAAAAACCTTCCGAAAAAACCCAAAAAGTCCCATAGAAACCCCTTAAAAACCCCCCCCAAAAACCCCAATAAAAATCCCCAAAAAAACCCCATTAAAACCCCAAAAAATACCCCATAAAAACCCCATTAAAAACCCCAAAAACACCCCATTAAAAACCCCAAAAATGCCCCAAAAAATCCCCCAAAAAAACCCCCAAAAAACCCCAAAAAATCCCATTTAAAATCCCAAAAATATCCTATAAAACCCCCCAAAAAAACCCATTAAAAAACCCCATTAAAAAATCCCATTAAAAAATCCCATTAAAAACCCCATTAAAAAACCCCTTAAACAACCCAAAAAAACCCCATTAAAAACCCAAAAAAGCGCCAAAAAATCCCATAAAAACCCCATAAAAACCCCAAAAATGCCCCAAAAAACCCCATTAAAAAACCCCATTAAAAAAACCCCAAACCCCGCCCCAAAACTCCCATATATGGTCACAAACCCCGCCCCCTCAGCCGAAACCCCGCCCCCCACCTGTCCCCATCCATCCCAAGCCACGCCCCAAGCCACGCCCCCAATCCCAAGCCCCGCCCCCCCGTGCCCTTGCCGCGCGTCCTCCCTTTGATTTTCCCCCCCCTAAAACCCCAAAAAAAACCCAAAAAAGCCCCAAAAAACCCCAAAATTTCGGGGTTTTTTGGCCATGGGGCCGCTCCAGCTTTCGCAGAGGATTTTTGGGGCGGCCCCATAAAAAACCTCAAAAAAAAAACCCATTAAAAACCCCATAAACACACCAGAAAACCCCATTAAAAAACACGAAAAAAACCCAAAAAACCCCATTAAGAACCCCAAAAAACACCCCATAAAAACCCCATTAAAAACTCAAAAAAAACCACAATAAAATCCCATTAAAAAAACCTAAAATCACGCCATAAAAACCTAATTAAAAACCCCCAAAAAACCTCATTAAAAAACCCTAAAAAAACCCTTAAAAAACCCCACAAAAAACACCCCAAAAATCCCATAAAAAACCCATAAAACACCCCATAAAAACCCCATAAAAACCCCAAAAAAGCCCCAAAAATCCCCAAAAAAACCCCAAAAAACCCCTATTAAATCCCATTTAAAATCCCAAAAATATCCTATAAAATCCCCCAAAAAAACCCCATTAAAAAACCCAAAAAAACCCCAAAAAACCCCATTAAAACCCCAAAAATACTCCATAAAATCCCCCAAAAAACCTCATTAAAAAACCCTAAAAAACCCCTTAAACAACCCAAAAAAACCCAAAAAAACCCCAAAAAAACCCATTAAAAACCCTAAAAAATACCCCATAAAAACCCCATTAAAATCCCCATAAAAATCCCCAAAAAAACCCCAAAAAAAACCCCAAAAAAACCCCATTAAAAACCCCATAAAAACCCCCAAAAACCCCATAAAAACCCCATTAAAAAACCCCAAAAAAACTCCAAAAAAACCCCCCAAAAAATCCCATAAAAACCCCCCCAAAAATCCCATTATAACCCAAAAAAAAACCCCAAAAAACCCCATTAAAAACCCCCCAAAAACCCCATTAAAAACCCCAAAAATACCCCAAAAAACCCCCATTAAAAACCCCAAAAACACCCCAAAAAAACCCCATAAAAATACCCCAAAAAATTCCCATTAAAAAACCCCATTAAAAAAACCCCAAACCCCGCCCCTAAACACTAAACCCCGCCCAAACCCCGCCCCTACATAACAAATACGGAGCTAAGCCCCGCCCCCAAACACCGCCATAACCCCAAGCCCCGCCCCCCACCTGTCCCCATCCATCCCAAGCCACGCCCCCCAGCCCCAAGCCCCGCCCCCCCGTGCCCTTGCCGCGCGTCCTCCCCCCCCCAAAAAACCCCAAAAAAGCCCCAAAAAACCCCAAAATTTCGGGGTTTTTTGGCCATGGGGCCGCTCCAGGTTTTGGGGCGCGGCCTGGCCGTGGGGCAGAGGATTTTTGGGGCGGCCCCATAAAAAAACCTCAAAAAAAAAACCCATTAAAAACCACAAAAAACCCCGAAGAAACCCCATTAAAAAACCCAAAAAAAACCAAAAAACCCCATTAAAAACCCCAAAAACCCCATTAAAAACCCCATTAAAAAACCCCAAAAAAACCCATTAAAAACCCCATAAAAACCCCCAAAAAAACCCCAAAAAAACCCATTAAAACCCAAAAACCCCAATAAAATCCCCAAAAAAACCCCATTAAAAACCCCAAAAAACCCCAAAAAACCCCATAAAAACCCCATTAAAAACCCCATTAAAACCCCAAAAAATACCCCATAAAAACCCCATTAAAAACCCCAAAAATGCCCCAAAAAATCCCATTAAAATCCCCAAAAAATCCCATAAAAACCCCATTAAAAACCCCAAAAAAATCCCAAAAAACCCCATAAAAAACCCCAAAAAACCCCCATTAAAACCCCATTAAAAACCCCAAAAAAATCCCATAAAAACCCCATTAAAAACCCCAAAAAAATGCCATTAAAAACCCCCAAAAAACCCCATTAAAAACCCAAAAAACGCCCCCAAAAATAACCATAAAAACCTCACTAAAAACCCAAAAAAATACCCCATAAATACCCCATTAAAAACCCCAAAATGCCCCAAAAAAACCCCATTAAAAAACCCCAAAAACACCCAAAAAAAACTCCATAAAAATACCCTAAAAAATTCCCATTAAAAAACCCCATTAAAAAAACCCAAACCCCGCCCCCAAACACTAAACCCCGCCCACAAACTCCGCCCCTACATAACAAATACGGACCCAAACCCCGCCCCTCAGCCGAACCCCCGCCCCCCACCTGTCCCCATCCATCCCAAGCCCCGCCCCCCTTTTAAGCCCCGCCCCCCCGTGCCCTTGCCGCGCGTCCTCCCCCCCCCAAAAAACCCCAAAAAAGCCCCAAAACACCCCAAAATTTCGGGGTTTTTTGGCCATGGGGCCGCTCCAGCTTTCGCAGAGGATTTTTGGGGCGGTTTTGAGCGGGAGCTGCCGGGGGGCGGCCGCGGTTTTGGGGTGCCCGTGGTTCCCCCGAGCGCACGCGTTGGTTTTGGGCTCAATGGTGGCGATTTTGGGGCCGCTGCTGAGGGGAAGGGGGGACCCGCACAGCGTGCTGGCCTCGCCCCACAACCGCCTGGAGGCGTGAGTTTGGGGGGAAATGGGGTTTTTGGGGTTTTGGGGGGATTTGGGTTTTTTGGGGTTTTTTTGGGGTTTTTAAATGGGATTTTTAGGGGTTTTTTGGGGTTTTTAAATGGGTTTTTTGGGGTTTTTTGGGGTTTTTAAATGGGTTTTTTAGGGTTTTTTTGGGGTTTTTTAATGGGGTTTTTTGGGTGGGATTTGGGGTTTTTTAGGGGGAGATTTTGGGTTTTTTAATGGTTTTTTTAGGGGGTTTTTGGGTTTTTAAAATGGGTTTTTTAAGGGTTTTTTTTGGGGTTTTTAAATGGGTTTTTTGGGGTGGAATTTGGGGTTTTTAAATGGGTTTTTAATGGGTTTTTTGGGGTTTTTAAATGGGTTTTTTAGGGTTTTTTTAGGGGTTTTTAAATGGGTTTTTTAGGGGATTTTTGGGGTTTTTAAATGGGATTTTTTGGGGTTTTTTAATGGGATTTTAGGGTTTTTTTAATGGGATTTTTTGGGTTTTTTAATGGGTTTTTTTGGGTTTTTTAATGGGTTTTTTGGGGTGGGATTTGGGGTTTTTATGGGGTTTTTAATGGGGGTTTTTGGGTGGGATTTGGGGTTTTTAATGGGTTTTTAAATGGGTTTTTTTGGGTTTTTTTTATGGGATTTTTTTGGGTTTTTTGGGTTTTTTTAATGGGATTTTTTGGGGTTTTTTGGGTTTTTTAAATGGGATTTTTTGGGTTTTTTTAATGGGTTTTTTGGGGTTTTTTAATGGGTTTTTTGGGGTTTTTAAATGGGTTTTTTAGGGGTTTTTTGGGGTTTTTTAATGGGTTTTTTTGGGTGGGATTTGGGGTTTTTGGGGCGTTTTTGGGGCGGGGTTTGGGGGGTTTTGGGGTTTTTGTTTTTTTTGTGTTTTTTTGGGGGTTTTTTAAAGCTTTTTTTTGGGGGGTTGGGGTTTTTTGGAGGTTTTTTTTTTTTTGAGAATTTTGGATATTTTTATAGGGGCTTTTATAGGAAATTTTTTTTGTTTTTTTTTTTTGTTTTTATCGGCATTTTTTGGGGCGTTTTTTGGGGGGTTTTAATGGGGTTTTAATTGGGTTTTTTGGGGGTTTTAATGAGGGTTTTTTGATTTTTTTTTTGGGTTTTTTTGGGTCATTTTTGGGTCGTGATTTGTGGGATTTTTTGGGAGTTTTTTGGGCTTTTTTTGGATTTTTTTGGGGATTTTTCTGGGTTGTTTTGGGGGAGATTTTGGGGCGATTTTTGGGGGATTTTGGGGTTTTTTGGGGTTTTTTTTGGCGATTTTGGGGTCAGTTATGGGGCAGGAATGGGATCTATGGGGCTGAGATCAATATATTAATCAGGGATCAATATGTTAATCAGGGATCAATATCTATGGGTCAGGGATCAATATGTCAATCAGGGATCAATATGTTAATCAGGGATCAATATGTTAATCAGGGATCAATATCTATGGGTCAGGGATCAATATGCTAATCAGGAATCAATACCTGTGGGTCAGGGATCAATATCTATGGGTCAGGGATCAATATGTTAATCAGGGATCAATATGCTAATCCGGGATCAATATATGGGGCAGGGATCAATATGCTATGGGGCTGGGATCGATATTTGGGGCCGGGATCGATTAATCAATTCATTAATCCACCAATCAATCGATTGATCGATCAATCAGCGCGGGAATGGATTGATCGGTGATTGCCGATGAACGGATCAATAATCAATAAAGTGCGATGCATGAGTGATCAATGAGTGAGCAATAACCAATCAATACGTCAGGCAGCAAATTATTAATTACTAATCAATAAATAAATAACAATTAATGACCACTCAATAATCTATAACCAATCAATAATCAATCAATATGTCAGGCAGTAAATTATTAATTACTAATCAATAAGTAAATAATTAATGACGGCTCAATAATCTATAACCAATCAATAACCAATTAATAATCAATGATCAATGAATAGGCAATTAAAAGCCAAGAAATTGCCAATAATTAATTACCAATTAGCCAATAACCAATCAAAATCCAATAAGCGATTACCCACAAATCACTTATTGAGAAATAATCAATATTTAATTGCCAATGAATTATTAGTAATCAATAACCAATAACAAATCAAAACCCAATTATTTAATTGCCAATTAACGAGTAACCGACCAAAATCCAATCAATAACCAATAATCAATAAGCAATCAAAAACCAATTAATCTATTACCAATTAACGAATACCCAATGAAAATTAAATCAAGAACCAATAATTGATTACAAATAAATAACCAATTAAATATCCAATTTCATTATAATAACCAATAATAACCAATTAAAAATCCATAATTAAATAACCAATAAAAATAACCAATTAAATAATTAATATTTATATATTATATAAAATAATAAATTAAAAATCGATAATTAACACCAAATAACCAATAATAAATAATCAAGACTCCATAACCAATTAAAAACCAATTATTTACTTGCCGATCAATTAATAAACAATTAAAGACCAAGAAACAATTGCCAATAAACCAACATCTATTTAATAATCCATAATTAATAAGTCATTAATGATCAAATAATTAATATATATTCATCTAATATATAATAATATATTTAATATATTTAATATTTTTAATATATTTTAATTTTAATATATTTAAAATTATATTTATATTTTAATTTTAATATATTTAATATATCATTATATATTAATATATAAAATAATTAATATGTAATGATCTAATAATTAATATATATTGATCTAATATATAATAACAAAATATAAATATAATAATATAATTTTAAATATATTAAAATTAAAATATATTAAAAATATAATCAAATTTTAATTTTAATATATTTAGTAAATTATTATATATTAATATATATTTAATATATAATGATCTAATAATTAATATATATTAATAGATAAATAAAAATAAATAATCGATAATAGATAAATATTAATAAATAATCGATAATAGATAAATAATAACAAATAATCGATAATTAATGATTAATTAGCATTAATTAGCCCCTCCCCCCCGCAGCCGCCTGACTTCCTGCGCCCCGGCCTGGACCTGGCTCCTGATTGGCTCCCTCCTCGTCGCCTCCCACCCTTGGCTCCGCCCCCCCTGGAGCTCCGCCCTCCGCGCCCTGCTCCGATTGGCCGTCGGCCTCGGCCTATCGCGGGCCGGCCACGCCCTCGGCCACGCCCTGGAGGCGGCCACCGGAAGTTGCACCTCCCCCACCCCCTTGGGGACCCTGCTGGTGCCCCTGGGAGACCCCGCGGCCTGCAGGGGGGCGGGGCATCGCTGGGAGGGGTTTAGCCCCGCCCCCCAGGCGTTTGCATTGGTGCATTGCGGGCTGGGATTGGCCGAGGAGGCGGCGGCCATTGGCCGGAGGTTGTACGGCCTGGACAAGATGGCCGACCGAGGCAAGATGGCCGCCGGGCACAAGATGGCCGCCGGGTATAACGCGGAAGAGGAATCCAAGATGGCGCCCTGGTACAAAATGGCGGGCGAATCCAAGATGGCGGCCGGATACGAAACGGGGGAAGAATCCAAGATGGCGGCGGCGGCGGCGCGGTACAAGATGGAGGAACGATCCGGGTGGGCGTGGCCCCGCCCATCATGGCGGCCCCCGCCGCGGCCAATCGGCTTCGAGTGGGCGGGGCCTCCTCGGTACGGCTGGGGCGGCCCGCTTGGGCGGCCATCTTGGGGCGGCGGCGGCCATTTTGAATCGGGCGGCCATTTTGAACCAAGGCACGGCGGCCATTTTGAAACCGGCGGCCATTTTGAAGGCAGGAGCGGCGGCCATTTTGATTCCGGCGGCCGTTTCGAATCCAGACACGGCGGCCATTTTGAATCAAGACACGGCGGCCATTTTGAATCCAGACACGGCGGCCATTTTGACAGCGGCCATTTTGAATCCGGCCACCATTTTGAACCCAGCCGCCATTTTGACCCTTCCGGCCGCCATTTTGAACCCGCCCGCCATTTTGACCCCCACAGCCGCCCTTCCCTCCCACCCCCACCCCACTTTCAAGGCCGCCATCTTGCCGGCGGCCATTTTGACGGCCATTTTGACAGCTCCGCCGGCGGCCATTTTGAACCCGGCCCTTCCGAGGCCCCGCCCACCGCGCTGTCCGTGCTGTACCTATTGGCCGTGGCCCTGCTGGTCACGTGGCACCTGCTGCTGGTGGTGACGCTGACCTATCGGCACACGTGGGCCCGAAACGCCGCCGGCGCCGCCCTGGGCTGGGCCGCCTGGGCCCTCACCTACCGGGGGTGGTACCGGTGGGCGTGGTCACCCGGCCCGCCGGGGTGGGGCTAAACGGGGAGGGGGCGTGGCCAAAATGGGAAAAAACCCGGTGAAAATCGGTTAAAATTGAGGGAAATTAGGGAAAAAAGGCGAAACAAGATGGCGGAGTTTTGGCGGGAAATTGAGGAGAAGGGGCGGGGTTTATGGGGTGGGGAAAATGAGAAAAATTGGGAGAAAATTGGGGAAAATTTGAATATTTTATATTAAAAAATTTGGGTTTTATGGGGAAATGGGGGCGTGGTTTAAGGGAAAGTGGGCGTGGTTTAGTTGAGAGTGGGTGTGGTTTAAGGGGAAGGGGGCGGGGTTAATGGGGAGGGGGAAATGAGGAAAATTGGGAGAAAATTCGGGAAAATTTGAATATTTTATATTAAAAAATACGGATTTTATGGGGAAATGGGGGCGTGGTTTAATTGAGAGTGGGTGTGGCTTAAAGGGAAAGGGGTGGGGCTTAATGGGGTGGGGGAAATGAGGAAAATTAGGAGAAAATTTGGGAAAATTTGAATATTTTATATTAAAAAATTGGGGTTTTAAGTGGAAATGGGGGCGTGGTTTAAAGGAAAGGGGGCGTGGTTTAAAGGAAAGTGGGCGGGGTTTAAGGGGAAGGAGGCGGGGTTAAAGGGGATGAGAGAAATTGGGGGAAAATGGGAAGAAATTGAGAAAAATTGGGAAAAAATTAAATTATTTAAAATTAAAAATTGGTTTTATTGGGAAAGGGGGCGTGGTTTAAAAGAAAAGAGGCGTGGTTTAATGGGGAGTGGGCGGGGCTTAAAGGGGTTGGGCTGATTGGGGAAAATTGGGTTTAAAATGGGAATTTTTGGGGTAAAAAATGGGAATTTTTGGGGTAAAAATTGGGAATTTTTGGATTGAGGGGGCGGGGAAAAAAGGAAAAGGGGCGTGGCTTATTGGGGAAAAGGGGCGTGGCCTCCATTTGGCTCCGCCCCCACAAAAATTTGGGATTTTTTTGATGAATTTTTGGGTTTTTTCCACACGGGGGCGCCCCAAGAGCGAATTTTGAGGAAAATTCGGCAAATTTGGGGTTAAAAAAAGGGGGAGGGGCCAAATATGCAAATGAGGGGAGCGTGGGAAAATCAGATTTGGGGGGAGAAACGGCAAATTTGGATTTTTGGGCTAAAATTTGGAGGTTTTTTACCCAAAATTTGGATTTTTTTGGACTTAAAAAAGAAGAATTTCGGACTGAAAATTGAGAATTTTTATGAAAGAAAAAAATGAAGATTTTTGGGCTCAAAAAATGAAATTTTTGGATCGAAAATTGGGATTTTTGTTGAACTAAAAATGAAGATTTTTGGATCGAAAATTGGGATTTTTGTTGAACTAAAAATGAAGATTTTTGGACCCAAAATTGGGATTTTTGTCGAACTAAAAATGAAGATTTTTCGGATTTAAAATTGATTTTTTTAACCCAAATTTGGGGTTTTTTTTACTCCCGAAATTTGGAATTTGTCAACCTAAAAATGTAAATTTTTCGACTCAAAATTCAGATTTTTTTATGAAATAAAAATAAAATTTTTTTGACCCAAAATTTGAATTTTTTAGGGTGGAAAATGTCAATTTTGGGGTGAAATTTGGAGGGTTTGGAGCCAAAAAATTCGTGTTTTTAAGCGGAAAAAAAGCGATTTTTGGACTTGAAAATTGGATTTGAGGTAGGAAAAAAAGGAAAGATTTTTGGGTTTAAAAAGTGAAAATTTGGGGCTGGAAAAATAAAATTTTGGAGCTTTAAAATGAAGATTTTTGGGTGGAAAAATCGGGATTTTAAGGTGAAAATTGAGGATTTTTGGAAGTCGATTTTGGGGAGAAAAATGTTGATTTTATGGGCGTAAAAATGAGGATTTTTGGGGGAAAAAATCGGAATTTTGGAGGAGAAAATGAAGATTTATAGGTGGAAAATTGAAGAATTTTTTGGCTCAAAAATCCGGATTTTTGGGCGATAAAAATGAGATTTTTTAAAGTTAAAAATAGAAAATATTGGGTCAAAAAATGAAGATTTTGGGCTATAAAATTTAGGATTTTTTCGAGTTAAAAATTGCAAATATTGGGTCAAAAAACAAAGATTTTTGGGTGATAAAAATGAGATTTTTTAGAGGTAAAAATGTAAAATATTGGGTGAAAAAAGGAAGATTCCTTTTGGGATAAAAATCATAATTTTGGGTCCAAAAATGAAGATTTTTAAGGTGAAAACTGAAGATTTTTAAGCTGGAAATTGGACAAAAAAATGGAAATTTGGGTAAAAATGGGGAATTTTTGGTGGGTTTGGGTGGGAAAAAGGGAATGAATTGTAAAAATATGAAAAAATTGAATTTTTTGGTTTCAATTTTGTGAAATTTTGCCTTAAAATTTGTGAAATTTTGCCTTAAAATTTGTGAAATTTTGCCTTAAAAAATGCAATTTTAACCTAAAAATGAAGAGTTTATTCCAAAAATAAAGAATTTTGCCCAAAAGGTTGAATTTTGTCTCCTTTTTTGTATTATTTTTCCAAATAAAAAAATAATAATAAATTTATTTTTTATTTGTTTTAATAAATTTATTAATGAATTTATTTGAATAAAAAATGTGACTTTTTAAATAAATGACTTTTTTTTAATAAATGTAAAATATAAATTTTTTGCAAACTTTTAAAAATGACTTTTTAAATAAAAAAAGACTTTTTTCATTTCAAAATTTAATTAATTAAATTTAATTTTAAAAAGTGAATTTTTTAATAAAAAAAAGTGAATTTTTATTATAACAACGTGAAATTTTTAATGTCAAATAATGCGAATTTTACCATCCAAAAATGCGAAATTTCCTCCCAAAATTTTCCATTTTAACCCCCCAAAAATTTCAATTTTTTCCCGCTAAAAAATTCAAACTTTTTACCCCAAAAATTCTCATTTATTCCCGTAAATCGAATTTTTTTTTCCCACTCCATTTAATATTTTAAACCCAAAAAATGCAAATTTCCGCCCCAAAATTTGAGATTTTTCGTTCCCGAGAAATTTCGGTTTTACCCAAAACCGTCGGGATTTCCCCTCAAAGGGGCGGAGGGGCCAAAAATTGCGAATTTGGACCCAAAATTTGCATTTTTTCCCCCCAAAATTTGCATTTTTTGCCCCCAAAATTTGCATTTTTTCCCCCCAAATTTGCATTTTTCCCCCCAAAATTTGCATTTTTTCCTCTCAAAATTTGCATTTTTCACTCCTCCAGCTCCGGCGCTTTTTGTCTGAATTTCTCTTTTTTCACCTTAAATTTCTGATTTTTGTCCCGAACCCGAATTTTCCCCTCAAATTCAGAATTTTTAACCCAAAAATCCAAATTTTTGCCCGAAAATTCAGGGGGTTTTTACCTTAAAATCCCCATTTTTTGGCCCAGCTAAAAAAATTCAATTTTTACCCAATTATTCGGATTTTTTCCCATAAAATCTCCATTTTTTACCCCCCAAAAATCCCAATTTTTATCCTGGAAAAATCCAATTTTTTACTCTCTAAAATTCAGATTTTTCTCCCTAAAATACTCCAAATATTTTTACCTCAGAAATATTCGAATTTTTGCCCCAAAATCCCAATTTTTTCCCCCAAAAATGAGATTTTTTTACCCTAAAATTCCCTATTTTACCCCATAAAAATCCGCATTTTTTAACCTCTAAAATTCAGAATTTTTATCCTCGAAAAATCCAATTTTTTCTCTCTAAAATTCAGATTTTTTTAATTAAAAATCTCAAATTTTTCTCCAAAAAAATTCACATTACAGCCCTAAAATTCATTTTTTTTAAGCTAAAAATCCCCATTTTTAATCCTCAAAAAATCAATTTTTTACCCAAAAACCTCGAATTATTTTTTCCTAAAAATCCCCAATTTTACCAAAAAAAAATTTGAAATTTTACCCATTAGAAATCCCAATTTTTCCCCCTAAAAATCCCCACTTTTACCTTAAATAATCTGAATTTTTAACCTCAAAAAAATCCAATTTTTCCCCTAAAATCCCCAATTTTTCCCCCCCAAAAAATCCAATTTTTTGCCCAAAAATCTCGAATTATTTTTTCCTAAAAATCCCCAATTTTACCAAAAAAAATTTAAATTTTACTCATTAGAAATCCCAATTTTTCCCCCTAAAAATCCCCAATTTTACCTTAAATAATCTGAATTTTTAACCTCAAAAAAATTCAATTTTTCCCCTGAAATCCCCAATTTTTACCATTCAAAAAATCAATTTTTTTGCCCAAAAATCTCGAATTATTTTTTCCTAAAAATCCCCAATTTTCCTACAAAAAAAATTCCAATTTTTACCCCCCAAAATCCAAATTTTTAACCCAAAAATCCCAAGTTTTTGCTTTAAAAATTGAATTTTTAAATTTTAACCCAAATCTTCTTTTTTTCCCATTAAAATTAATTTTTTTCCCTCCCAAATTTTCTGTTTTCCACCCCAAATTTTCGATTTTTCATCACCAAACTTCACCTTAAACCTAAAAAAAATTCAATTTTTCCACCCAAACCCACAAAATTTGCCTAAAATCGATTTTTTTATTTTTTCACCCCAAACCCTGCGGGGATTTTTGAGGCTTTTTTAAGACCCAAAATTTGCATTTTTTCACCCCAAACCCGAACATTTTGCAGCCGAAAAAACGAAAATTTTTGAGGCCTCAAAAATTCTCATTTTTCACCTCCCCCAAAGTTGAATTTTAAAGCGAAAATTTCAAAATTTTTCGGGCAAAAATTCGACATTTTTGGCCTCAAAAATTCGGATTTTGGAGCCTGAAAATTCCAATTTTTTACCCCAAAATTTCCAATTTTTTACCCCAAAATTTCCAATTTTTTCCCCTCAAAATTTCAACCCCAAAATTCCATTTTTTATCCTCAAAATTTCTTTTTTTTCCCAAAAATTTTCGATTTTTAAGCCTCAAAATTCCCATTTGGCCCCAAAAAATTTCATTCAAATTCAATTTTTTTCACTCAAAATCTCATTTATTGCCCCAAAATTCGGGATTTTATTCCAGCGAAATCTTCTCCAAAATCAACAATTTTCGATTTATTTACAAAATTCAAAGTTTTACCCAAAAATTCCCATTTTCCACCCCAAAAATTCCCAAATTTTACCCAAATTTTCCCCCAGATTTTGCCCCCAAATCCCCAATTTTTACCCCAAAATTCCCAATTTTTACCCAAAATTTTTACCCCAAATTTCCTTTTTTTGACCCCAAAAATTTCCCCCAAATTCTCAAAATTTTAACCCCAAAATTCCCCAATTTTCCCCCAATTTTCCCCCCAAAATTCCACAAATTTCCCCCAAATTCCCACCCCAAAATTCCCAATTTTCCCCCCCAAAATTCCCCAATTTTACCCAAATTTTACCCAAAAATTGCTCCTAAAAATTCCAAATTTTTACCCCAAAATTTTCCATTTTTTTACCAAAATTTCCCTCCAAAATTCCCAGTTTTTTCCAGCAAACCCCACTCGAAAATTCCCAATTTTTACCCCATTATTTCCCCCAAAATTTCCCAAATTCCACCAAAAAAATTCCCAAATTTTTTCCCTAAAAATTTTTTCACCTGAAAATTCCAAAAAAAATCCCCAAAATTCTCCCGAAAATTCCCCCAAAATTTCCCCCAAAATTCCCCAATTTTTGACCCAAAAATTCCCCAAAATGTCCCATTTTCCCCCCAATTTTTCCACCCGAAAATCCCCCAAAAAATCCCCAAAATTCCCAATTTTTACCCCAAATTTTCCCGAAATTTCCCCTTTTTTTGACCTGAAAATTCCCCAAAAAAATCCCAAAATTCTCCCGAAAATTCCTCCATTTTTTCACCCGAAAATTCCCAAAAAAATCCCAATTATTTCCCCATTTTCCCCCCAAATTTTCCCGAAAATTCCCCAATTTTTTGACCCGAAAATTCCCAAAAAAATCCCAAAATTCCCATTTTTACCCCCAAATTTTCCCGAAAATTCCCCAATTTTTCCACCCAAAAATTCCCCAAAAAATCCCCAAAATTGCCCCCAAAATTCCCAATTTTCCCCCCAAATTTTTCCCCAAAATCCCCCATTTTTTCCCCCAAAATTCCCAAGAATTCCCAATTTTACCCCAAAATTCCCCGAAAATTCCCCAATTTTTTGACCCAAAAATTCCCAATTTTCCCCCCAAATTTTCCCCCATTAAAATTGAAGTTCCCAGTCCCTCCCAGTCCCTCCCAGTACAAACCAGTCCAAACCAGTATAACCCAGTCTAACCCAGTTCCCCTCACGGCCCCTGCTGCACACTCAGCCTCAGGAGGGAGCTCAGCACCCACTGCACCTGTGGGAAACCAGTAAAAACCAGTACAAACCAGTACAAACCAGTACAAACCAGTATAAACCAGTATGGACCAGTATAAACCAGTAAAAGCAGAAAAAACCCCGAAAAAATCCCATTTTTTGCCCATTTTTTGCCCATTTTTCACCATTTTAAAGCCCCAAATCCACTCCCAGTTCATCCCAATCCCAGTATAAACCAGTACAAACCAGTACAAACCAGTACAAACCAGTATAAACCAGTATAAACCAGTTTTCCCCATTTTTAACCCTAATTTTTCCCCATTTTTTTCACCATTTTCGCCTCCCAGTCCCTCCCAGTATAAACCAGTACAAACCAGTACAAACCAGTTCCCATTTCCCACCATTTTTCCCTTTTTTTTTTCCCCATTTTTAACCCTTTCTTTCCCAAATTTTTTCCCATTTTTTCCCCATTTTTTCACTGATTTTTTCCCCATTTTCCCCTCCCAGTCCCTCCCAGTACAAACCAGTATAAACCAGTACAAACCAGTTCCCATTTCCCCCCATTTTTCCCATTTTTTTCCCCATTTTTAACCCTTTCTTTCCCCACATTTTCCCCATTTTTAACCCATTATTTCCCCATTTTTTCCCCGTTTTTCCCCATTTTTTCACCTTTTTTCCCCATTTTCCCCTCCCAGTCCCTCCCAGTACAAACCAGTATAAACCAGTACAAACCAGTTCCCATTTCCCGCCATTTTTTCCATTTTTAACCCTTTCTTTCCCAAATTTCCCCCATTTTTAACCCTTTATTTCCCATTTTTAACCCTATTTTCGCCATTTTTTCCCCAAATTTTCCCCAATTTTTCCCATTTTTTCCCCATTTTTCCCTCCCAGTCCCTCCCAGTACAAACCAGTATAACCCAGTTCCCATTTCCCCCATTTCCCCCATTTTTAACCCTTTATTCCCCATTTTTCCCCCTATTTTCCCCATTTTTTGTCCTATTTTCCCCGTTTTTTCACCGATTTTCCCCATTTCCCCCCATTTATTCCCTCCCAGTATAAACCAGTATAATCCAGTAACCCCAGTTCCCATTTTTACCCCAATTTCCCCCATTTTTAACCCTTTTTTCCCCATTTTTACCCCTATTTTCCCCATTTTTTCACCGATTTTCCCCATTTTTTCACCGATTTTCCCAATTTTTCCCCATTTTTTCCCTCCCAGTCCCTCCCAGTACAAACCAGTAACCCCAGTTCCCATTTCCCCCATTTTCCCCATTTTTAACCCTTTGTTTCCCCATTTTTAACCCTATTTTCCCCATTTTTTCACCGATTTTCCCCATTTTTTCACCGTTTTTCCCCGTTTTTTCCCCATTTCCCCCCTCCCAGTCCAAACCAGTCCATCCCAGTTCACCTTGCAGAGGGTGACGGTGGCCCCGTAGCCCACGCTGAGGAGGAAGAGGGTGACGAAGACGCCCAAGGTGTCCCAGGGGTCCCCCCCGGGCTCGTCCCGGCACAGATCGGGGGGCAGCTCCAGCTCTGGGGGGGGGAGATCCCAGTTCAGACCAGTTCAGACCAGTACAAACCAGTTCGAGGATTTTTTACCATTTTTTTCCCATTTTTTTCCCGTTTTTTTCCCGGTTTTTTCCGATTTTTTCCCATTTTTTTACGATTTTTTCCAATTTTTTACTAATTTTTGATGATTTTTTCCCATTTTTTTGCCTCTCCCATGTTGAAATCCCAGTTCAGACCAGTTCAAACCAGTACAAACCAGTTTGAGGTTTTTTTACAATTTTTCCCATTTTTTTCCCCAACTTTTTATGATTTTTTTATGATTTTTTCCCATTTTTTTACGATTTTTTAACGATTTTTCCCATATTTTTGCGTCTCCCATGGACGAAATCCCAGTACAAACCAGTACAAACCAGTACAAACCAGTACAAACCAGTTTGAGGATTTTTCCCATTTTTTCCCGGTTTTTTTCCATTTTTTCCCGATTTTTTTCCAATTTTTTATGATTTTTTCGACAATTTTTTCCCTTTTTTTTTGCGTCTCCCATGGACAAAATCCCAGTATAAACCAGTACAAACCAGTATAAACCAGTTTGACCCATTTTTCCCATTTTCCCCTATTTTTTATGATTTTTTTTCGATTTTTTTACGATTTTCCCCCATTTTTGTGCTCCCCCGCTCACAAAATCCCATTAAAAACCAGTATAAACCAGTATGGACCAGTATAAACCAGTACAAACCAGTATAAACCAGTACAAACCAGTATAAACCAGTTTTAGCCTATTTTAACCCATTCCCAGTTCAAACCAGTACAAACCAGTATAAACCAGTAACCCCAAATCCCTCTCCCAGTTCATCCCAGTATAAACCAGTATAAACCAGTATAAACCAGTAACCCCAAACCCCTCCCAGTCTCTCCCAGTATAAACCAGTAACCCCCAAACTCATCCCAGTCCATCCCAGTTCCCTCCCAGTATAAACCAGTACCAACCAGTAACCCCCAAATCCCATCCCAGTATAAACCAGTAACCCCAAATCCCCTCCCAGTATAAACCAGTTCAATCCCAGTTCATCCCAGTATAAACCAGTAACCCCAAATCCCATCCCAGTTTGATCCCAGTCAATCCCAGTATAAACCAGTATAAACCAGTTCAATCCCAGTCCATCCCAGTTCATCCCAGTATAAACCAGTGACCCCAAACCCCTCCCAGTTTGATCCCAGTATGAACCAGTAACCCCAAACCCCATCCCAGTATAAACCAGTATAAACCAGTAACCCCAAATCCCCTCCCAGTTCAATCCCAGTCAATCCCAGTATAAACCAGTATAAACCAGTACAAACCAGTATAAACCAGTATAAACCAGTAACCCCAAACCCCATCCCAGTATAAACCAGTAACCCAAAAATCCCCTCCCAGTTCATCCCAGTACAAACCAGCAACCCCCAAATTCATCCCAGTTCCCTCCCAGTTCATCCCAGTATAAACCAGTAACCCCAAACCCCATCCCAGTTTGATCCCAGTTCATCCCAGTACAAACCAGTACAAACGAGTAACCCTAAATCCCTCTCCCAGTTCATCCCAGTTTGATCCCAGTATAAACCAGTAACCCCAAATTCCCTCCCAGTCCATCCCAGTTCCCTCCCAGTATAAACCAGTAACCCCAAACCCCATCCCAGTATAAACCAGTATAAACCAGTTCATCCCAGTACAAACCAGTAACCCCAAATCCCTCTCCCAGTGCCTCCCAGTATAAACCAGTTCAATCCCAGTTCAATCCCAGTACAAACCAGTAACCCCAAACCCCTCCCAGTTCAATCCCAGTTCCCTCCCAGTATAAACCAGTAAACCCCAAACCCCATCCCAGTATAAACCAGTATAAACCAATTCATCCCAGTATAAACCAGTACAAACCAGTTCAATCCCAGTTCAATCCCAGTTTGATCCCAGTTCCTTCCCAGTATAAACCAGTTCCATCCCAGTCTAAACCAGTACAAACCAGTAACCCAAAAATTGACTCAAAACACCCAAAAAAACCCATAAAAACCCCATTTTTCCGCCTAGAAACGCCAAATTTTTGCCGAAAAACGCCGTTTTTTCGCCAACAAATCACTTTTAATTAACCAATAATTAACGACCCCGCTAATTACCGGGCGGCTTGCGGATGCTGCGCTGCAGGAAGCGCAGGGGCAGCCCCTCGTGCACCACGGTGCAGGCGAAGGCGTCGCCCCCGTCCCACTCCTGGCGCGTCACCTCCAGGCGGCTCAGCAGGAAGTAGCGCCCCTCCCCCCCCCGCTCCCGCCAGGGCCCCCCGGTCTGGGGAGAATTCCGGGGGTTTTGGGAGTTCTGGGTGCCCCCGAGGTTCTTCTGCCATTGGACGTCGATGGAGTCGGGGAAGAAGCCGCGGACGAGGCAGGTGAGGGAGAGCGTGGGCAGGGACGAAGAAATTTCTTCAGGGGGAGGTGGGAATAAGAATACGGAGGGGGCGTGGCGGGTTCCTGGGGAGAAAAGGAGAAAAAATGGTGAATTTTGGTGAAAATTTGACGAAAATCGGATGAAAAACGGCGGAGAAATGGAGGAAATGCGATGGAAAATGGCGGAACAAAATGGCGGCAAAGGGAGACAAAATGGCGGAACAAAATGGCGGAACATGGAGAAAAAATGGCGGGAAAATTGAGACAAAATGGCGGAAAAATGGCGGAACAAAATGGCGGAACAAAATGGCGGACAAAGGGAGAAAAAATGGCGGAAAAAGGGAGACAAAATGGCGGAAGAGGGGAGACAAAATGGCGGAACAAAATGGCGGACAAAGGGAGACAAAATGGCGGAAAATGGAGAAAAAATGGCGGGAAAATGGAGACAAAATGGCGGAAAAATGGCAGAAAAATGGAGATTATTGAAGGAGGAAAAAGGAGGAAAATTGGGGTAAAAATGGGGAAATTTAGAGGAAATTGTGGCGAAAATTGAGAAGAAAACGGACGAAAAATGAGGTGGAAAATTGGGAAAAAAATGAGAAATGAATATATTTCTCATATATTTTTTTTAATCAAAAAATTTATATATATATAAATCAAAAATTTAATATATATATATTTTATATATATATATATATAAATATATGATCAAAAAATAAAATAAAATCAAGAAAAAATCACCAAAAAATCGCCAAAAATTCAGAAAAAATGGGAAAAAATGTGGAAAAAAATCAGAAAAAAATGGGGAAAAAAAAGGGAAAAAAAGGGAAAAAATCAGAAAAAAATGGGAAAAAATTGGGAAAAATCAGGAAAAAATGGGGAAAAATCGCCAAAAAATCAGAAAAAAATCGGAAAAAAATGGGAAAAAAATTGCCAAAAAATCAGAAAAAAATGGGGAAAAATTCAGAAGAAATCGCCAAAAAATCAGAAAAAAATGGGAAAAAATGGAGGAAAAATCGAGAAAAAATCGAGAAAAAATCGCCAAAAAATCGCCAAAAAATCAGGAAAAATTGAGAAAAAAATCGGAAAAAAATGGGAAAAAATGGCCAAAAAAATCAGAAAAAGTTGAGAAAAAAATGGGCAAAAAATCAGAAAAAATTCAGAAAAAAATGGGGAAAAATTCAGAAAAAAATTGGGAAAAAAAAGGGAAAAAAGGCGCAAAAGTTCAGAAAAAAATTGGGAAAAAAATCGCTAAAAATTCGGAAAAAAATTGGAAAAAAAAGGGAAAAAAATCGCCAAAAAATCAGAAAAAAATGGGAAAAAATTGGGAAAAAATCGCTAAAAATTCAGAAAAAAATCGCAAAAAAATGGGAAAAAATGGCCAAAAAATCAGAAAAAAATGGGGAAAAAATGGGGAAAAAATCGCTAAAAATTCGGAAAAAATTCGAAAAAAAAATGGGAAAAAAGGGCCAAAAAATCAGAAAAAAATGAGGAAAAAATGGGAAAAAAATCAGAAAAAAATCGGAAAAAAATGGGAAAAAATCAGAAAAAAATGGGAAAAAAATGGGAAAAAAAATCAGGATTTTGGGAAAAAATAATCAGAATTTTTTAACCCTTACCTTCCCGTCTCTGGACCTTCTTCTCGACGGGCGCCACCAGCTCGGCGTGCCCCACCCGGCACACGAAGGCGGCCCCGCCCTCCCAGACGCCGGCGGCCAATGGCAGCTCGGACACGGCCGTGAAGGTTCCATTGAAGTTATTGGTCAGGCGCAGGGGGCGGGGCTGGTGGTCCAGGCTGGCCCCGCCCACCCGGGACCACGTGACCACCAGGCCGTCGTCGCTGGGCAGGTTGGTGACCAAGCAGAGGAGTTTTGGGGATTGGGAGATGTAGAGGTCGGACGGGGACGGCGGCAGCGCGAACACCGAGATGGGCGAGGAGGCCGGGGCTGGGCGGAAAAACGGCGAAATCGGTCAATGGGGGGTGGGGGGGCTGAAATGTTGGGTTGGGGGGTTGGGGAACGTCAAAAGTCCAAGATTTGGTCAACCAAAGATCTCAAGAACCTCAAAAACCCAAATTTTGGTCCAGCAGGAACATCTCAAGAACCTCAAAACCCACCCAAACTACCTTGAGGACCCACCTGGAACATCTCAAGGACCTCAAAACTCCAAAATTTGATCAATCCAAGACCCCAAAACTCCAAGATTTGGTCACCTGGAACACCTCAAGAACCTCAAAATCCAAACTTTGGTCACCAAGAACATCTCAAGAACCTCAAACCCCACCTGAAGAACCTCAAAACCCAAAATTTGGTCAACCAAAGATCTCGAGAACCTCAAAATCCAACCTGAAGAACCTCAAAACCCAAACTTTGTTCCACCTGGAACATCTCAAGAACCTCCAAACCCAAAACTTTGTTCCACCTGGAACATCTCAAGAACCTCAAAACTCCAAAATTTCATCAAACCAAGACCTCAAAACTCAACTGAAGAACCTCCAAACCCAAAATCTGGTCCACCTGGAACATCTCAAGAACCTCAAAACTCCAAAATTTGGTCAACCAAAGATCTCAAGAACCTCATACCTCCACCTACAGACCCCAAAACTCAACTTGGTGTCACCTGGAACATCTCGAGAACCTCAAAATCCAAGGGAACTGCTTTGAGGACCCACCTGGAACATCTCAAGAACCTCAAAACTCCAAAATTTGTTCAACCCAAGACCTCAAAACTCCAAAATTTGGTCAGCCAAAGATCTCAAGAACCTCATACCTCCACCTACAGACCCCAAAACTCAACTTGGTGTCACCTGGAACATCTCGAGAACCTCAAAACCCACCTGTAGGACCTTGAGGACCCACCTGGAACATCTCAAGGACCTCAAAACTCCAAAATTTCTTCAACTTAAGACCTCAAAACTCCAACTTTGGTCACCTGGAACACTTCAAGAACCTCCAAACTCAACTTTGGTCACCAGGAACATCTCGAGAACCTCAAAAACCCCAAATTTCGTCAAACCAAGACATCAAAACTCCAAAATTTGGTCAACCAAAGACCTCAAGAACCTCAAACCCAAACTTTGGTCACCTGGAACATCTTGAGAACCTCAAAACCCAAAACTTGATCCATCCAAGACCTCAAAACTCCAAACTTTGATCACCACAAACATCTCAAGAACCTCCAAAACTCCAAGATTTGACCACCTGGAACATCTCAAGAACCTCAAACCCCACCTTGAAGACCTCAAAACTCCAAAATTTGTTCAACCCAAGACCTTGAAGACCCCAAAACTCCAACTTTGGTCACCAGGAACATCTCAAGAACCTCCAAAACCCAAATTTCGTCACCTGGAACATCTCAAGAACCTCAAACCCAAATTTGTCCCACCAGGAACATCTCCAGAACCTCAATACCCAATGTGAAGACCCCAAAACTCCAAAATTTTTTCAACCCAAGACCTTGAAGACCCCAAAACCAACGTGAACAACCCAAAACCCCAAACTTTGGTCCACCTGGAACATCTCCAGAACCTCAAAACTCCACCCGCAGACCTCAAAACTCCAAAATTTGGTCAACCAAAGATCTCAAGAACCTCAAACCCAAACTTTGGTCCACCAGGAACATCTCGAGAACCTCATAACTCCACCTACAGACCTCAAAACTCAACTTGGTGTCACCAGGAACATCTCAAGAACTTCAGACTCCACCTAAAGAACCTCAAAACCCAAACTTTGGTCCACCAGGAACATCTCCAGAACCTCAATACCCAATGTGAAGACTCCAAAACTCCAAAATTTCTTCAACCCAAGACCTCAAAACTCCAAAATTTGGTCACCAGGAACATCTCAAGGACCTCAAAACTCCAAAATTTCGTCAACCCAAGACCTCAAAACTCCAACTTTGGTCCACCAGGAACATCTCAAGAACCTCAAAAACCCCAAATTTCGTCAAACCAAGACCTCAAAACTCCAAACTTTGGTCCACCAAAGATCTCAAGAACCTCAAACCCCACCTTGAGGACCCCAAAACCCAAACTTTGTCCCACCTAGAAGATCTTGAGAACCTCAAACCCCACCTTGAAGACCCCAAAACTCCAAAATTTGGTCCACCAAAGATCTCAAGAACCTCAAACTCCACCTGAAGAACCCAAATTTGTCCCACCAGGAACATCTCCAGAACCTCCAAACCCAAACCTTGTCCCACCAGGACCATCTCGAGAACCTCCCCCTGTCCACGTCTCACCTTGGCACCGCCCCACGGGCTCCTCGCGCACCTCCTGCCCCACGCGGGCCCTGCAGGAGAACCTCTGGTGGTCCCACCAATCCCCCATGGTCACGTTGAGCCTCGACACCGCCCGGAAGGTCCCGGGGGCGTGGCCGGGCGTGGCCGGCTCGGTGTGGGCGTGGCCGGCCTCGATGACGTCGCCGTCCATCAGCCAATCCACGGCCAGGGTGGGCGGGGCGAAGTCGGTGACCAAGCAGAGGAGCTCCACCAGGTCGGGGGCGGCGCACGATTGGTAGACGGAGACGCTGGGTGGGCGGGGCTTGGCTGTGTGGGCTAATTAATATTCGTGACGTCATTATGAGGTCAGCACAGTGGGAGGAGCCAGGGAAAAAAAAGGGGGAGGTCCTACCTGGGGCGGTGGCCGAGGTGGAGAAGGTGGAGGGTGGAGGAGCTTTGGAGAGATGGGGAGGAACCCGAGGTTGGAGAACCTTGGAGGAACCTTGGAGGAACCTCGAGGAGCTCCAGGACCTCCAGGACCTCAAGGTCTGAAGATCTCAAGGACCTTGGAGAACCTTGGAGGACCTCAAGGTCTGAAGATCTCAAGAACTTTGGAGGATCTCGAGGAGGTCCAGGAGCTTGGAGAACCTTGAAGGACCTCAAGGCTGGAGGATCTCCAGGAGCTTGGAGAACCTTGAAGGACCTCGAGAACTTTGGAGAACCTCAAGAACTTTGGAAGATCTCAAGAATTTTGGAAGATCTCAAGGTTCTCCAAGGTTGGAAGATCTCCAGGACCTTGGAGAACCTTGGAGAACCTTGGAGGACCTCAAGAACTTTGGAGGAACCCAAGGCTGGAAGATCTCGAGGACCTTGGAGAACCTCGGAGGACCTCGAGGACCTTGGAGAACCTCAAGGTCTGAAGATCTCAAGGACCTTGGACAACCTTGAAGGACCTCAAGGACCTCAAGGCTGGAGGATCTCCAGGACCTCCAGGACCTCCAGGACCTTGGAGAACCTTGAAGGACCTCGAGAACCTTGGAGGATCTCAAGAACTTTGGAGGATCTCAAGGTTCTCCAAGGTTGGAGAACCTCGAGGTCCTTGGAGAACCTTGGAGGACCTCGAGGACCTTGGAGGATCTCAAGAATTTTGGAAAAAACCCCAAAATTTTGGAGGATCTCGAGGTTGGAAGATCTCCAGGACCTTGGAGAACCTTGGAGGAACTTGAAAATTTTGCAAAAAACCCAAAAATTTTGGAGGATTTCAAGAATTTTTGAGGATCTCAAGGTTGAAGAACCTTGGAGAACCTTGGAGGATCTCAAGAACCTTGGAAGAACCTCAAAAATTTTCGAAAAAAACCCAAAAATTTTTTGGGGGAAACTCAAGGAACTTTGGAAAACCTCAAGTTGGAGAACTTCAAGGATTTTGGAGGAACTCAAGGGTGGGAAAATCTCGAGGGGCCTTGGAGAACCTTGGAGGGATTCGAGAAAAATCGAAAATTTTGCAAAAAAACTCAAAAAATTTTGGGGATTTCAAAAATTTTTGAGGTTCTCAAATTTGGGGGAAAATTGGAGGAACCTCAAAAATTTTTATAAAAAAACCCAAAAAATTTTTGGCGATTTTAAAGAATTTTTGAGGATCTTGGAG
>NW_026992798.1:0-30798 GCF_028769735.1 Zonotrichia leucophrys gambelii
GGGACACAGTGACCATGAAATAATGAAGTGTTCAATGCTCTGTGAAAGAAGGAGGGGCAGCAACAAAACTTCTGCCCTGGAAATAGGAAGGGCAGACTTTGGCCTGGTTAGGCTGCAGATTTGGGGAATACTTAATCAGGTACTGATTGCTTTAGGGGAAACAGCCCTTAAAAACAAAGGGGTCCTGGAAGGACGGACACATTTCAAGACAGTAATCATAAGGGGGAAGAAGCAGCCTCTCCCAGTGCGGCAAAAGATGAGCTAGTGAGGAAAATGACTGGCCTGGCTGTGCATGGAGCTTTTCTGGAGACTCAGGGGTGGAAAAAGGACCAGCAACTCAGGAAGTCTTTAAGGTTGTTGCTGGATCATACAGAAAGAAAAGGCTGAGAGTTGAAAACTCTATTAAAACTTAACCATGAGGGTTCTACAAAAAGAATAAAAATGTTTTTATAAAAAAAAATAATAGCAAAAAGGAGGAGTAGGAGAACCTCTACTCTTTATTGGATGCAGTGGAGAATATAGTAACAAAAGATAAGGAAAAGGCTGAGCTACTTTACCCCTAGTTTGTTTCAATTATCAATATTAGGAGAGGATATCCTCAGGACAAGTGTTCTCCTGAGCTGGTAGATGGGCACAGGGAGCAGAACAGCCCCTGGAATCCAGGAGGAAGCAGTGGGTGACCTGCTGAGCCACTCAGATGCTCACAGGTGAATGGGATCAGACAGGATCCATCCTATGGCAATGAGGGAGCTGTAGATGAGCTCCCCAGGCTGCGCTCCATCATTCACCATCAGTGCTGGCTCAGCAGGGAGCTCCCAGAGGACTGGAGGTGCCAGTGTGAGCCCATCCCCAAGAAGGGCTGGAAGGAGGATCTGGGGAGCTCCAGGCCTGTCAGCCTGACCTGGGTGCCCAGCAAGGTTATGGAACAGATCACCCTGAGTGCCATCACAGGGCACCCACAGGATGGCACTCACAGGGCACTCCCAGCTGATGGGAACAAACTTTCTGGCTGACTGCAGAGGCCAGGACAAACCTGGGTGGTTTCCCTGCCATCCCCCAGCCCTTGCTGGCCCCAGGGGCTGATGGCATTTGTGCTCCCTCAGGTTCATGTCCCCACACAGCAACAGCATGGGGGTGCTCCCCCTGCTCTGTGCAATGCAAACAGGGGCTGTTGAGCCAGTGCTGCCGTGTCTGTGCCTGCAAGGATGGGGCACCTGTGTGAGCTGGGGAGAGGCCAGGGCTGCAGAGGGGGGATGTTGTTGGCAGCTCCATGAGGACGCTCTGGGACGCTGCCCTGGGCTGTGCAGCGCACTGGGGATGGATCAGCCCCTGCTCTGCTGCTCCTTCCCGTCTGCCCCAGGGCCCTTGCAGAGCCCCAGCCCTGCTGTTTGCCCCCAGCCTGCCCACAGCCAGCCTGGGGCTGCTCACAGGGGTTTCTGTGCTGAGCATTGGCCTGGGTGTGTTCTTGAGAGAGCCTGGGCAAGGAGCCTGGAGCCCCCAGGCCCTGGCCTGAGGCGTCAGTGCTGCCCCAGCAGTGCCCATGGCCTGTCCCTGCTGCAGCCCCGGCACTGCCACCCCCAGGGCTGTGCCCAGCCCCGAGAGCACTCAGGCCCTGCAGCAACACCAGGGCCACCAGGGCAGCGGGGCAGGGCCATGGCAGCAGCACTGGCAACACCAAGTGCTGCTGCTGCTGGGCACAGCTGCTGGGCCAGCACTGATCTGCCCCCAGCTCTGCACACAGACATTGCTGCTGCAGCTCCAGAGAAGGCAACAAAAAGGCATCTCTGCAGAAGTGTTTGCGAGGACATTCTTTAGTTCATTTAAAGTCATCAAAAACCTAGCCCCTCATTGACACAGTGTGTGGCCACATGGAAGGTGGAGAGAAACACAACGAATAATAGTACAAACAATGACATATATTTGTGGAAAATATTAAAAACTAAAGCAAGGAAAAAAAATACTCCACAAGCAAACCAACAGAAAGTATCAAATATGACTTTGTTAGAAGTGATTTGCTGAAATTGGCAAGCAGTTTATTGTTTCTGAAATCATCCAGTCATCAGTCTCCACACTGCAGCCTTGAGCTCCTGGTTCCTCAGGCTGTAGATGAGGGGATTCAGGGCTGGAGGCACCACTGAGTACAGAACTGTCAGGGCCAGATCCAGGGATGGGGAGGAGATAAAGGGGGGCTTCAGGTAGGCAAATGCTGCAGTGCTGATGAACAGGGAGACCACGGCCAGGTGAGGGAGACAGGTGGAAAAGGCTTTGTGCCGTCCCTGCTCAGAGGGGATCCTCAGCACAGCCCTGAAGATCTGCACATAGGAGAAAACAATGAACACAAAACAACCAAATGATAAACTGCTAGTAACCACAAGAAGTCCAAGTTCCCTGAGATAGGATTTGGAGCAGGAGAGTTTCAGGATCTGTGGGATTTCACAGAAGAACTGGCCCAGGGCATTGCCGTGGCACAGGGGCAGGGAAAATGTATTGGCCATGAGCAGCAGAGCATTGAGAAAGCCACTGGCCCAGGCAGCTGCTGCCATGTGGGCACAAGCTCTGCTGCCCAGGAGGGTCCCGTAGTGCAGGGGTTTGCAGATGGACACGTAGCGGTCGTAGCACATGATGGTCAGGAGTGAAAACTCTGTTGCAAGAAAGAAGATTAGTAAAAATAGCTGTGCAGCACATCCTGTGTAGGAGATGTTCCTGGTGTCCCAGAGGGAATTGTGCATGGCTTTGGGGACAGTGGTGCAGATGGAGCCCAGGTCAGTGAGGGCCAGGTTGAGCAGGAAGAAGAACATGGGCGTGTGCAGATGGTGGCTGCAGGCTATGGTGCTGATGATGAGGCCGTTGCCCAGGAGGGCAGCCAGGGAGATGCCCAGCAAGAGGCAGAAGTGCAGGAGCTGCAGCTGCCGCGTGTCTGCCAATGCCAGCAGGAGGAAGTAGCTGATGGAGCTGCTGTTGGACATTTGTGCTGTCTTTACATGGTGATCTGCAAAAAAAGAAATGATGGGGTATCTGGGCTTGGAGAGGACTTTAAATATCCCAGCACATCTTGGGGGCACTTTCCCCCCACTACCCGCCAAGGGCTCTCCCTGCCAGCAGCTGCTTCCCTGTGCCCAGGGCTGGGCCCTGCCAGTGCTGCCAGAGCCCAGCCCAGCCCTGGGGGCTCAGCTCTGCCCTGCAGACCCCTCCCAGCTCAGGCACCGCCCAGGGGCAGCTCTGGCTCTGCAAGCTCTGATGGCAACGTCAGAGCAACTCTGAGGGGGCTGGAAAAGCAGCATTGATTCTGCCTGTGAGGGGCCCTGTGCTGATTTCTGTCACTGCCTGATTTGTTTAGACCAGAGATAATGTTTTTTTTTATTTGCCTCAAGCTGAACTAAAATGAATATCTATGGTCAATTTCCCATTCAGGTAACCCAAAATAATAGATTAAAAAAGCAGGACTTCCCCTTTCCTGCTGCCCCTGCCTTGCTATGCTCACTGTATAATCTACTTGGAAATGTTCTGCAGTTAAATGCCGGGATGGGAGCAGTCCTGGAAAACGCAGCATCATCACCGCACAAGGAGAACACTTCCAAGCCTTACCAGCTGTCTCCTCCCACCCAGACCTTGTTCCCCAGCACTGGGAGCAGCTGCCAGGGCTGGCTGACAGCTGTCTCTGGCAGGCAGCAGAGTCCCTGCCCCAGCACAGCGCCCTGGGCTGCAGGACCCTGCTCTGCAGGACAGCCCTGGGCACCCCTGGCTGCTCTGCACAAGAGACAATCAGAGAATGTACTCACAGGGTCTGTAGGCACTGGGATGTTCCAGCTTGAGGAGATCGCTCCAGGAGCTGCAGCTGCATTGTCCTGCAGCCAGAGGTTCCTGTGCCAAGGGCTGGCAGAGATTCTGCCCCAGGCACTTCTCAGCACCTTCCCAGCCCTGACTGATTGAAGCTCTCTGTGCCTCTGTGCTGTACCCAGGGTGGCTGCAGGCAGTGCCCCAGCCCTGCTGGGCTGGCAGAAGAGCTGCTCATCAAGAGAAATGTGCTTTTGAAGCTCTTCTTGCTTACCAGGAGCTGCCTCTGTGCCAGGAGCCCAGCCCAGCTCAGCAGCACAGACACAGCACAAGGACTTTAATGAGCCTCTGGGGCTTTGTGCTCAGGCCCTGAACATCAGTTCCTGAGAGGGAGCTGAAGAAACCTCTCCAGAACTCCAAGTCAGAATCCAACTCCAAAGTTTCTTGGACTTTTAATGGGTCCCACTGAGGGACACAACTGAGAAAGTGTCCCCAGGCCCCAGGCAGAGCAGAGAACTGCAGGCAGTGATGACAGGTGGGGACAAAGAGAAGCCAAGTCTTGGTGCCCTGGGGCACAGCAGCAGGGTCTGTGCCACCAAGGGCTGGGAGGAGACACCTTGTCCTGAGGCCCTGGGGCCTCCTGGCACAGCCCCAGCCAGGCTGGGCACTGTCAGCCCCTTGTCCTGCCCTCAGCATCCCCCCCTAGCCCACATCCCAGTGGCCTCAAGGATCTGCTGGAAGGAGTCCCTGGGGAGCCTTGCTCAGGAATGGCCCTGGGGGCTCCTTAATGCTCTCTGCAGGGACTGCAGGTTTTTCAAAGGACTTTGGTTTTGGCTTTGGCCTTGTGGAGTCTTTGAGAGATCTGTGCAATCATGGCCTCCAATTATCTGCTGTAATTATTCCCTGGAGAGGCTTTGTCAGTAACAACACTCAGTGGGGCTCATTATTGCTTCAAGGTACTTCAGTTATTTTAAGGTTCTTGGTGTTTCCCTTTTGATACAGACTCCATGAGAGATTTGTGCAATCATGGCCTCAACTATCTGCTTTTAACGAGTCCCTTGAGAGCTTTGTACTGACACTTAGTGGGGCTCATTAATGCCTTGAGATACTCAAGATTTTTAAGGTAGTTTGGATTTTCCTTTCTACACTCCTATTGTCTGAGAGGTTTTATGTGCCATCCTGGCCTCCAATTCTCTCCTCCAAGGAGTCCATGAGGAGCCTGTGTTGCGGATGGACCTCAGTGAGACCCATTGGTGCTTTGTAACACTTTGGGGTTTTCTTCTGACTTTGACTCCTGGAAAAGTTTGTGCAATCTCCTCTCAGGTCATGAGGTTCCAGGGTTTAGCTCCAAATGCACCACGGGGCTCAAGCAAGTCCTGACAAACCATAGCTCTGCCTTGATTTCCCTCTTGTCTGGAGCAGTTCTTGAGGAAGATTTCCTTTTACAGTTATGGAGAAATATTTCAAAGAGCTTCTAAGATATATGTATTCCTGTCTTAAATAGTATCTTTTATTGCTGTTCTCTTTAGAGAACAGCTGCTTGCAGCATTCAGTGATTGATATTGATCCAGGGTCTCTCCTAAGGATGTCTGGCCAGGTCACAGAAGTTGTACCTTGAGAGCTGACCCAGTGTGGACAACCTTTCCTCACATTCCCGAACCCCATATAGAAATGATTTTTACTTTCAAAAATTTAAAAGGTTTATTAAGGCCTTTTCAAAATAGAACAGAAGACTGAATAAAGAATAGAATACAGCACAAGGAGCAAAGGATTCATTTGCTGTGTGCTCATCTACAAAATGGATGTTCTGTCTTTTATACCTCTAGCCCCTTCTAAAGTCTTGTCAATCGACTCCCTCTTCACTGTCCAGTGGTGGAGATCACTGTCTTACACCTTGATTGGAGGTCAGGTGCTGCCATAGTTGTTGCCTTCTGATACAAGGCAGGCGACCTGGTTCGGAGAGACAGCACGGCGACCCAAACTTCAGGGTCGCTCGGGCCTAAGAAACACGCAGACACCAATGTGGTGGACGGTCAAAGGCCTTTATTATCTCTTCTCGTGGGGTTTTATAATCTAGGGTTTTCTGCGTCATGGGGGGTCTGTCTTTTACCATCTATGGTTAGTAAGGGGTGGAAATTTACTGGGTAGGAATGGAAAATTACCAGCATCTGGTTTAGGGGGCTGCATTCCTATGTTAATTTTCTTATCTAAGGGAACAGGAGCCCTGTCTTCCTTTAACATCGCGAGATCTTCCGAACGCCTGACCCTGTCTACCACACATAGTAACAAGCCGACCCTCCCAAATGCCCCAACTACTGAGGCCATCCTGTGATAACAATGCAAGGGGGAGGGGAAGGATAACTATACATCTACGAAACTTCTCTTAACATATATTTAATATTCACCCCTTAATTGTGAGACTCAACAGCAGGATTACTCATCTATAATATTCCCCCCTTTTTTTTTCTTTAAATCATTTTGTTTTAACAATTAAGTAAAAACTTTCTCTTGAATGAGTCATACCAGTCTCTGCTGATGTGGGCAAGGACACTGGGAACATGGAAAAAAACCCTCAGGTTTTCCATAGACACACTTATTTGGAATGGACAAAAGGGCATCACAGAGGTCCAGTATGGCTTTGACTCCCATCTACCGTGCCTATGTGGCTGCTACCCATAGTCAGTGTATCTTAGGGGTGAGTACAGAGGCCAACTCGGTCCTGCCCTCCAGTCCCTGTTGAATTAAAAGACAACTGAGGAATTATAGAGGTCTGGTATGGCCTTTTGTCCCTACCTTACCATGCCTATGGGGTTGCTACCCACAGCAGGACTATGGAGCCTTCTTGGTAGCAAACAGAGGAGCCAACCCAGTCTTGCTTCCCTTCTTTTGTCTTATTTTCTTAAAGAAGCTGTCCCATTGCCTTTTACAGTCCCTTGTGTACTTCTCCTCAACAGATGCTGGTATTTCTCACCCATGAAAACAGGAAGAGTTCTCAAGCTGGTTGGTGGAAGCTTGACTCTACATTTTGGGCATCTTGGTGTTTTTCTGGTTGTCTTTCAGTCTCTGCTTGAGAGTCAATCTTGTTTCACCTGGCCTGGATGTTACAATCCACTCTTTGGGCTCTTCTACTGGGCCTTTGACTCTGTTGCCAGGAGTCCATCCCCGCTCTGCAGTTCGCACGGCCGATTCGGTGGTAAGCAGTACCTGAAAGGGACCTTCCCCCCGAGGAGTTAAGAGGCTGATCTCTCCATTACTTAATCACCCAATTCCTAGGATTAATAATATTGTGATAAACGAATCGACCAAATTTAAGAACCGTACAATTATCTTTATTATTATGCAAGCAACAATAAGCAAGATTCAGCGCTGGGCGGCCAGGAGTCTCTGCTCCTCTTAGGCGCGCGCCTTTCCCCCTTTAAAGTTCACTTTTTATTGTCCTTTTTCTCCAGATTCCTGGATGACGTGTTCCGTCTTCTGCGCTTGCTCCTTCGGTTGCTAGGGGTCTTTTTCCTGCCTTCTGGTGGTCATGGGATGAAGGCCCCAAGTCTTCCTCTTTTTTCCGCTTTCCTTATAAGGCATATCTATAAGTCTAAATTCTACAAGCTAAGCATTCTTGCAAGGTTAATAATTGTTACCATATGTGTTTCAGAAAGTCTCCTATATCTATGGGGTGGAATTTTGCAGACCAAGCAATTCTAGCGAGGTTAGTAATTGTTACCAGATGTAGCTGTATCTAGTTACAAGAGGGGCGGTTTGTAGCCCAGGCAATTCCTTAAAAGTTTTCCCACACGTGGCTGCATAGGTATCCTGCTAAACAAGATCTATTTAGATATTGTTTTATAATTTAAATTATCTAGCTATTAATGAACAAATGTATTGTTACTTATTACAATATGGATTCTGAAATCCAGTGTGGTAGTTTGAGGAATTGCCCCTTTATGTCTTAGCCCTTCTAAGCTTTGTGCTATAGACATCACTTGTTTCTTGGCATTGGCTTCCCCTTCCTCATAGGTGGCAACCTTCGGAGGTGAGGTCAGGAAGGGTAACCCAAATATCATTTCATAGGGTGACAGCCCCAGATCTGACTGGGGTGTGGTTCTAATTCTTAATAAGGCCAAAGGGAGACATTTTATCTATGACATTTGGGTTTCAATCATTAGCCTAACTAGATCTCTTTTAAGAGTTTCATTTATTCTCTCAATCTGACCAGAACTCTATGGATGCTATGGAGTGTGTAATTCCCATTTTACTCCCAGGGCCTGAACAACTTTCTGCAATATCTTTAATGTGAAATGAGTTCCCCAGTCTGAATCAATCTTGTTTGCCATCCCATATCAGGGAATGACTGATTCTAGAATTGTTTTATTCACAACATTGGCATTGGCTTTCACAGTGGGTACTACCTCTACCCAATGAATCACGTGATCTACTATCACTGGCAAAATCTTCCGCTGTTGTACCTGGGGAAGCTCAGTAAAGTCTACTTGGATGTTTTGGAAGGGCCTTAAGGCTAGTTCTCACCCTCCTCTGTGTGTTTTCCTCATGACTTTCTTATTCACTTGTTGACATATCACACACTGTTCAATTACTTGCTTAGCTATTCTGAAAATTCCTATCCATCCCCAATCCCTCAGAAATTGATCACTTAGCGCTTGTCAACCCCAGTGTGTTGTTCCATGTATGCCTTCTAGCATTTTCTTGGCACGGGATTTATTTAACATTTGCCTCCCATCTGCTAATCTCCACTTCCCTTCGTTATCTTTCTTAGCTCCTATTTTAAGTAGTTCTTCCTCTTCTGTCCCACTGAATACAGGGACTTTTTGCATTTCTCTCATGGGTGTTAATACTATTATTAGTTTTTCTGTCTCTGATTCAGTTGCATTTTAAGCTTCCACATGGGCTAAATTGTTCCCTTGCTCCCCTTTTTGATGTCCTTCAACATACATCACTGCTACTTCCTCTGGTAATTGTAAGGTTTCTAACTCTTCTAAGACAAATTTTTCGTGAATCAGTCCCTTTCCCTTTGAATTGAATAGCCCCCTCTCTTCCCAAATTTTTCCAATGGTATGCACTACTCCAAAAGCGTATTTTGAGTCCTGTATATATTGTTCCCCTTTTCTGTGCTAATATTTCCAGAGCTCATTTTAGGGCATACAACTCACATGCCCGGGCTGACCAGTTGGAAGGTAACTTTCTCTTTTCTATGGCTACCAACCCTTCTATGGCTACCTATCCACTATAGCATACCCCGATACCCTGTGCCCCTTTATTACCCGGGAAGATCCATCGATGTACAATCGTTTTCCTCTTGGAGTGGTTGGTCTGTTAGGTCCTCTCTTATTTTGGTTTGATATTTTATAACCTCTAGGTAATTATGTATTAGTTCCTCATCAGGTTCTCCATACAAAAACTGGGCAGTGTTGAGTTGGTTACTCATGATTAGCTCTAAACCATCATCTATTAATATGGCTTCATACTTTAGCTCTTGGGAATCAGTGACCCAATGCTCAGCCTTTTGGCTCAGCGTACTCCTTACTGAGTTTGGGATATATATCTTCAATTTTCCCCCAAAGGTTAATTTTTTGCTGGGGTGTTATAGTTCTTATCAGTCACGCAGTGACATTCAATAGTCTGTTATCAGCAGATGTCCCCTCCCGAGGGAGGTGTGAATGTGGTCACTCAGAGAGATAAGGCAAACTGCCCACTTGACAAAAGATAATCTGCCATACAGACGGTAATTGAAAACATCTTGCATTGCAATCTTCAACAATGGTGCAACTTACTTGAAAAGTTCTTTGACCAATCACACAAAGCAGAAGCATATTGCCAGTAGTTCTATCCAACCACTATAAGCACACGTACCTTTGATTACAACACTGCTTGCTTATTTCAAAAACAATACCTGCTTGTAAGCCTTAAAACACAATGCACAGAGCTCCATTATTAAGCTTAGAACTTCCTCATATCTTGCTAGATATACTTTTCTGTACCTTAGGGAGTTATTCTAGCCAAGTGTTAATACACAGACCTTTGTTCTATTTGTCCTTGCTTTTCTACTTCTTATATAACTTTTCTGCTGACAAATCTTCTGGCTGCTGCTTAGCTCTAATCACAAGAGATTAGTAGACGAGTGCAAAATAAGCATTCAAATGTCATGTATTATTCAAAGCATGAGATATTTCAAGTATGAAAATATATAATTAGCTGCTTCTCTAACAAAAAGAGTTTCCTATCTTATGAGCTGGAGATGACTTAAACAATTTAGAAGTGATTTATAAACCTCTTGGGATGATTTCAACAGAACTCTCCTCAGCTCTCCCACAGCTTTCTGAAATATATAAATAGTATTTAATCTGTGCAGCCATTTGTAAAGAAGAAAATAATTTCTTATGCTCAAAAACAGAAATTCATTTGTTCATTATCCATAAAAGTCATCCTAAATTTACAGAACAATGAAAGTAAAATCAGAACAATATGCTTCTATTTACAATGGAATTTTTATAAATCCTTTCTCTGCCAAGTCATATTTGATGGGATTTTTTAGCTCTTCTTTCAACTGTACTTTCAGAATGCATTCTGCTCAAAATAGTGAGTGACTTTCTACTAAGCTGTTCAACCACAGAGCATTGACAACAGCCTTTGTGAGATCCAGTATGAATTGACTTGTGAAAGTCAATTAGAATTCAGTACTTGGTTATAGATTCTTATGCACACAACATCCAGACACCTCGCCAGTAAGATTGTCTCAACACGGATGTGTGTAGATGTATTTTACCTGCAATTTCTTTATTTACCTTATCACAGAATGAGATCCCTACCAACTTAGGGACAAATTAAATCCATTGCCCTTCAGCACTAGGGGTATTCAGCCCTCTGCTCTCATTTTTAGTAGCCTGCTGATATCCTGCTTGTAGATAATTGTATTACAATGTGCCATAAACCCATTGCAAAAGTAGTCTAAACTCATCTAGGTATTTCTGTTTCCCTTCTTTCTAAGGAATGAAAATTAAATCCTCCACCCCTCCTTGCAGTCCTTGGACCTCGACTACAATTACTCCTTGTCACATCTTATGGGCCCACTAGTGTGACACAGCTGGCACAGGTTCCAGCGATGCAAACAGAAAGTGCACAGGGATTTTTGTTGTCTGGTAAGTAAATTACTGTGGCAGTCATGATGTGGATCACACACACACACATACACAGAGCAAAAAAAAAAACAACAAAAAAAACTACCAAGAAAAACCCCCAAAACAATCTAAGAAGAGATTCTAGATTTCCATAGATCAGAAAAACAAAAAACCCTAACAAACAACTGTAAAAAAAGAAAAAAAATTGAAAGTTTTAGTTATCAAGAGATCAGGAAAATTTAAAAAGCAAACAGCACAACAAATCAATCCAGGTACACCTTTGCAGGATTACTGCCTGAGAATCTGTGAGACTGTATGTTCTCAGGTTAGTCAAGACTTCTCTTATTTTCTAGACTGCTCTGTGAGCCACTGCTCTGTTTCCCTATTCTCCATTTCTCTGTTGCCAGCATTTCCCTGTAGTGTGGCAGAAGAAATTGCAGCATGCCTTGAAGTCATCCCGCATACTACCCTGGTCTCCTTTGCTTTTCTGTTTTGGAAACGGAAGTGCAGCGCTTCTCACCGCTGTGGCAAACCCGAATCAGATGGAGCCCTGAATGCACAGCTCGTGTGAGGGCAGCCCGGGAGCCCGAGCCCTGCCCCCCATGCTGGGGCTGGCAGCTGTGCTCCTGCCCAGCGCCGCAGCCGGGCCCGCCAGCCTGCGCCCCCCACGCCGCTCCCTGCCCTGGGCCGTGCGGGCCGGCTCGGGCGGTGCTGGGTGCAGGGAGCGCCCGGCCGAGGGGCAGAGCCCGCGCCGAGCCCTCCCTGCCGGCGCTCCCGCAGCTGCTGCAGGACGAGAGCCGAGCGGCCGAGCACCTGCGCTGGGCCCTGCCGCACCTGCAGAGCCCACAGAGGCCCCTACGAGAGGCGGCCGTCAGGTTCATGGGTGAACCCCAAGCCCGGCGCCCCTCCCAGCCCCCGGCCTGGCTTCTGTCCCGGCTACAGCAAGAGCCGCGCCTGGGCCGCTGCAGCCCCGCCCGCCCTGGGCATTGCTGCCGCCGCCCTCCCGCAGCCGTGCCCTGGGGCGGCAGCGTGCGGCAGGGCCCGGCAGGAGCCCTGCCCGCCAGGAGGGCGTGCGGTCACAGGGCTGGCAGAGCCCGTGTCGGGCAGCTGTGCCGCCTGTCGCCGCCACATGCTCTGTCTTGCCAGGGGTGGCCGGAGTGCTCATGATGGGGCAGAAGGAGGAGCTCCAGGTCCTCACTGAGGGTGAGTCAGGGCAGCCGCGTGGCAGCGAGCACTGCCGGGGGTGGGGGGGCAGCTGCAGATCCCGGCTCCACAGCTACAATCCGTGCTCGGGCTGCGGAGGGCTCTGCTGTCTGTGCGGACGAGGGGCGGCAGGGGCAGAGCCCGGAGAGCTGCCAGGGACACGTGGGGCAGCCGAGGCCAGCGCCTTTTGACCCAAGCCCTTGTCTCCGGCTCCCTTCTGGCCATAGCAGGAGCCGGCTAGGTTGGCCCTGGCAGGAGTGTTTCTCTGGATTCCCGCAATCCGGCTTCTAACCTTGGCTCTGGGGTGAAGGGCTTTTTTCCAGCCCTTCAAGCCCTGAGGGAATACGAGTGCCCCTCCTTCATTAACCAATTTATACAGCTGAATTTCGAGGCAAGATCTGCAGAACTTCATCTGCAGGATCAGAAGAACCCGTGTCCTTCGGCAACCCCCGGTTCCCAATGAAGATGGGACCACCTGCAGAGCACAGGAGACCAGCTGGAACTCCAGGCACAGCTCTTGTTCGTCACAGCTGTGGGAAGTTCCAGGAGCTCCTGTTGGCTCCCTACCTGTTTGCAGCTCCCCCCCTCTCCCCCCTCCCTCCTCTCTCCAGCCCTCAGGCCCTGCCCATCCCCTTTTTTGCCTCCCAGCTCACCCCTTACCTTTGCCTTTCCTTAAAAAAACAGTTTGGCTTTGTCACTTTACCCACTTGTTCGTGAAGCTGAAGCGGCACAAATCCTGAGCCCGGGGACACGCAGGGCCCTGCTGCCGTTCTCCTCTGCGCTGCGTTCTGGGCACGGGCAGAGAGGAACAAGGGCAGTCAGGCTGCAAAGGTGCCTGTCCCACTGCTCCGGTTGCACAGCACTGTGCAGTTAAAGGGCGTGCTGAGCACGCTGAAGGGGACAAGGACCCTGGGTTTTAGAAGAGCGAGCTTGAGTATGCTGTGAACCCAGCTGTGCGGGATTCCATGGCAAGCATCCACCAAGGGCAAAGGAGCTTGCAATGCTGGAAGGTTTCACAGAGAGCTTCCTCAAAGCACAGCAGTGCTCCATCCCTACACAGGGACAGGAAGAGGGCAGAAGCAGAGAGCGTCGTGGCCTAACAGTGAGCTCTGGGTGTGCCTAAAAGCAGCAGCAGCAGCAGCAGCAGCAGCAGCAGCTGCAGGGAGTGGCTGAGACTCGGAGGCGCGACGGTCCCAGTGGCCGCAGCGCTGTCAGGCAGTGCCTGCACCTTCGGTGTGGTTCTGGCAACTCTGGTCTCCCCACAGTGAGCAATGGCAGCCCCTGCCTCAGGCCCAGTCAGAAACCCAACCAAGTGAGACCAGAGGGAGGAGACCCTTCCCACCTCTCTTGGGCAGGGCTGCAAAACAGCCGCTGCGTCTTCCTGCCCTTCTGTTTGGGCTGTGCTGAGCCCAGAGCCGGCCAGCTTGTGTCCTGCTGTCCCAGGAGTGTTTTGGGCGGGCAGGAGAAGGGCTGTGTGCACAGCGGAGCATCCTGGAAGGGGCTCACCAGAGCTTCCTGCAGGAACAGGCTGCAGGGCGCGGAGGTTCTGGGACATCACACCGTAACCAATATGATCTAGTGAAGCCAAATTTATTATCCTTTAAAAGACTCTGTTTAAAATAAGTCTCTGCTATCCACGTGTCTCTAGCTAATACATGATTGGTTAATCCTAGGTGTTCACACATCTTAATTAGAATTCTGATTGGATCATCTAATTTTTTATGCATCTTGCTGTGGTTGTCTGGCCCACCCATGTCTCATTTTGCCAAGCTTGCTGACAAACTTGCTGAGTCCTGATGACTCTTCTTCTTGTATCTTTTTCAAGGATATACCGACCCCAATTCTGAATATGTCCATAATTCATTCTTTGTGAAGGTGTTCATTGTCCATTATTACAAGCAGGCTGGATTGTGCATCGGCTGAATATGGCCATTGTCTTGCAAAAACTCCTCCATTCTGTCTCTGAGCCAGCATTCGAGCCAGTTAAACAAAATCCTCCCTCTCACACTGTAAAGAATGTGGAATTAGAGTTGGAATGTGACCATGAAATAGAAGCAGCTCAGAAAGGAAAGTAGAAAAAAGTTATTCCAGAAACTATTGTAGAAGGGACTTTTCTCTCAAATTATGTAGAAACTTTTCCTGTAGTAACTAATACTGCCAGTAGAGTTTGAAAACCTTTCAACTGGAAGATTTTAGAAAAGTTGAGAGCTGTAATTTCACAATTTGGTTGAAAATCCCAACTTGCACAGTCACTTCTGCAGTATATTTTTCCATCTAACACATTAATTCCAGCTGATGTGCATACCCTAATATGACTTATAATGCCACCCTATCAGCAGGTGATGTTTCATAAAAGCTGGGAGGAAAAGTGTGCTCAAGAAGCAGCAAGACCTGGAGTGCAGGGTGATCCTCTGTATGGTTTAACAGCACAACAGTTACTTGGCAAGGGGCCCTGGGCTACTGCCACTGCCCAGGCTAAGAGCATTGATCAAGTCTTGCAGATGAGCCAACAACTGGCATATAATGCTATTCTTGCACTTCCAGATAAGTTACACACTATGTCTTTTACACAGATTTGTCAAAGAAAGAATGAAGACTTTGATAAATTTGTAGACAAATTGCATGAAGCTATCTATAAGCATTCTGATTTAAATTCAGACACAAGGATACAATTGTATGGACTTTGAGATCATTACTCCATTCCAAATAGCTTTCCCTTCAGTCACAAGAGCCTTCCATCTCTTCCAAAAATTGCCTGCTGAAACTCTTCTGCTCCCTTCCAAATCAGTTCACTACTCCAGCATAACCCTTGAAGCACAGACAGATGACTCTTCAACTAATTATAGTAGAAAAGAAGGGTATTTATTGCAGCGCTGGACACATGTGAACTAGTTTCCAAAGACACGTGCAAGGAGCTGCAGACTCCTGCTCTCTATTTCTACAGAAAAGGTTTTACATTAGGTTTCTAAGGACCCATAATACATAATTCTTACCTGCCTGCTTCGCATTTTTATCAGCTGAATATCTATTACAGCTGTGCAATTGTACTCCCTTAACTGGGTTGGTGGGATTTTGAAATGAGGGAGTGGTTGTATGGGAGGAAGAAAGCCGTCTTCCTCATGGTGAACTCTTTTCCCATGGCCAGCTGGGAAGACCTTTGGACCTGCTCATGGTCCAAGCCTCTCCTAACTGTTCAATTATTCTTAAGGCAAGGTATTTCTATGGTCTCTGCTTCTTCACAATTGCTTCCTCTATCCCTATCACTCCTAGCTTTATGTTCTTAATATATTTGGTACTCTTTAACTAAGGTATGTGATTTCTTCTAGCTGTATTACCAACTTAGTTTCTTACCTCATTTTAAAATCTTAAATAAAATATGCAGTCTCCTACCATCCCAATTGTATTCCCAGCTGGCCCCTCGACCCATCTGCACTTTTCAATTATCCTAATTACATTTTCAGCTAACCCCTTGACTCACCTCAGGCACATCCCTGACTGCCTCTCTCCCAGCAGCTCAGAGCTGCATTGCACAGCGCTTGCTGTGCGCCACAGAGCACAAAGCAGGCTGGCCTGGTGGGCCTGAATATTTCTGCCAAACACTCTGCATCTCACACCTTTGCTCTGGCTCAGTGCAGAACTGCAGGATTGCAGGCGCTTCCTCCCAGAGCTGCGTGAGGCGCTGGCTCCTGCAGATGGGCCCTGCCAAGCTGTCCCTGCCTCACGCTGGCCTCGCTTCTCCTGGCACAAGTGCCGGGCCTGAAGGAGCTGCCCTGTGCTCCAGCCTGCCGGGCAGCCCGGCTCCCTGCCCCGGTGCCCAGAGTGCTGCACACACTGCTGGCCTTTGCCAGGAGTTGCAGGGCAGCCGGCAGAAGAGGAGGAATCCTCAGCCAGCCCAGCGGCCCGCGGCTGCCCTTGGCCTTTCTCTGCTCCTGGGCACACTCCAGACGGCCAATGCCTCCAGGCCGGGCTGTGCCCAGCATGGCTGCGCTTCCCCTCGGCAGCAGCCAGCTGCCACCTGGGCTCTGAGAGCGGAGGATTCGCCCGCTCCCAGCAAGAGGCACCCAGGGCCCGGCTGCTGCCTCTTGCAGCTCCAAGGGCCTCCTTCCAGCCTGCCTCTGCCGGGGCTCAGGCTGCTCCGGCCTCTGCCGGGGCTCTGCTGGGGCTCCAGCCCGGGCAAGGCCGGGCCCGCTCTCACCTCACAGGCGCTGACAGCTCTGTGCCACAGGAGACCTTCCCGAGCACCCTCTCTGATCTTTCTGCTTTCTCACTTGAGCAAGGCTCTCCTCCAGCCAAAGAAATTATTGCATTTAGGGATACAAATCCAAGTAGCAGGAACCCCAATGCTCTCCAGTCACAGCTGAAGGCCTGCATCTGCGCAAGATGTTTGGGCTGCTCCATTCTTCCTTTGGTTTTGCCTTCAAATGCCATTGCCCTTTCTGCCTCAACTAGAAGTGTCACAGATGTACCAAAACGGGCCAGTGTGCTGGCCAAAGGCAGTGTGCTCTGGAGATGATGAATGAAGAGTCTTCCCAGCTTTCAAAGCACATTGAGAAAAACAACAATCCCTTCTTTTTAAATTTTAACAGTTTAGTAGCAATAAAATGGTTATTAAGATAGTAATAGAAGTTAGAATAATAAGAATTTGGACAATCAGAGTTAGAACAGTAAAGGACAATAAAAACAAAGACATACGGACAGTCCTGGTGCCTCCTGGGCAATTATGCCCCGAAAGCACACACGCTAACAAAGGATTAGCCCTTAAAAGCAATAGCCTGTTGCATATTCATATATCTCATACATGAGGCATAAATTCTTTTCAAACAAAGGGTGTTCTCTGCTTATTGTCAAGTTCTCCCCCTTAATCCTGTTGGCTCCTCAAAGTCGGGAAGGAGGTGGAAGAAAGTTGGTCTTTTCCAATAAGGACGCAAGAATTCTTCCCTTGGGGCTTTTGGTGTCCTGTTGCTGTCATCTCTGGGCAAAGAATTTCTTGATTACCCCATCCCTTTCTTGAGCTAGTTAAAAAAGTATCTTACATTACATAGTTTCTATTTTACATAATCTTATGACCTAAAACTATATTTACCACTGAAATAATTATCAATATAGCTGGACGGGACATACATGAGCTTGTCTGGCCTTTGCTGCTTGACCAAATAGCGGCAACTGTGGAATTTTACCCCAGAGACACTTTTGGCCAGCTGGATGCTGCAGCTGGGCGCTTGGAGGCAAGTCCAGGCATTCAGGAGCTCAGGTTTACCTTTGGTGGAGACGCTTTAAGACGAGGTGAAGGAAAGGAGTTGGTTCTGATGGAGGGTTTCTATCCAGAGCTTTATTCCTGGCCCACAGGCCTCTGAATCCAGCAAGGGCTCCAGGAGAACTCCCAGCTGCATGGTTTGCTCACCCTTTTACCCGGGGCAGAGGGGGAGGGAAGGAACACGGGGATCACCAACCAGGTACGGGGCGGGGAAGTGTCAAGGGACAGAGGATACCTGGATGGCCCAATGTCCTTCCAGGAGGGGAGGGCATCTTTGGAATTCTGCCAATCACTCGCCGCCCTTCTGGAATGCCAGGATTGACAGACAGTGCTCAGCAGGGGTCAGGGTGTGGAAAGGAGGGATGATTGACACACCTGGCAGGGAATGATCAGGGAGGAACCTGGGGTATCTGAGGCAAACCATGACATTGCACCGCAACATAACACAGTACTTAAAAAAATACAGTACTACTAACTAAGACAACATAACACATACAGTATATTAATTTATATATATATACATATATAAATTTTATTATCTGTGAAGAACCTGTCCTGCAATATGTACTTTTCACAACACCAAAGAAGCCATTGCACCTTTAAGAGACAGCTGACAACTCAGAAGGAAATGCTCAGCTTGTTCACAGGGTGAGAAAGAAAGGATTCTTCCAGATGAGTTAAAGTTTCAGAAACTTTATTTATTTACAATCCTACTCTATAATCCTCTAGGGTGGTATTTACAGAAAAATGGACAGGCACTAAATGAACCAGCCTAACCTTCTGGAGCTAACTAAACTAACTAACCTTCTAGGACTAAGTCAGGTTTTTAATAAAGCTGCATTCAACGTTGTGGATAAAAAGGTGATGTTGTGAGCAGAAAGAAGAAGCAGAAGAGTTGCTGACAGACAAAGGGGTAGCAACACAAATAAAATGACCCTTACAGCATCTACCAATTGGATTAAGAAAAAGATGCAACCAAACAATGCATGACTACAGAAAGCTATAGGATAGGAACTAATTATAAACTATGTTTAGAAGCACAATAAATGGCTTCTCCTTGATTCACAGTGGATTGTGCAGAGTCTTTTTTCTTTTCTCCACATAGTCCTACTCTAAATCCTACTCTAAATCCTACTCTACACTCCTACTCTACAATCCTACTCTCTAAGATGGCTATGGAGAAAATGGTCCTGATGTGATTATAGCACTGTTTGCTTCTCCATCCTCCTCTTCACTGAGATGATGAGTGGTGCCAGGGTGGATGCAGCCTCGGCTGATGTTACAAATGGATGCTGTTCACAAAAAAACCCAAAAAACGAATACAAAAACAAAAACAAAAACAAAAAAGAAAACAAAACACAAACAAAAAAACCAAAACCAAAACAAAACAAATAAACCAAAAACAAACAACAAACCAAACAACAAAAAGACAAAGAACAGTGAACAGTGAGCCATTACTTTCCAAGCTCAGTGCTTCACAGGCTCAATCAGGATTACTCTGGGTCCTAAAAAGACCCAGAAAGAGGAGCAGTGGGACCATCTGCTACCCAGCAGTCATGTGCAGGACCCTGCCATCACAGGCAAACCTGGCCCAGAATCCCACTCATCCATTTATTCAGGTTTCTTTATCTTGTTGGGATTTTTGCCCCGCCAGTGCTCTAGAAATGGTGCTTCCTGTCCCTGGGTTTTCTTCCTTTCAGGAAACTCCAATGGCTCATATGGGCCCCTGCCTTTGAAAGACAGGCACTGTGCTGATTCCCACAGGGACAGAAAGCAGTGTCTACCTTTCCATGCCCTGCCCCTTGTGTGCTGGATGGCTCCTTCCTTCCCATCAGGGCCAGCCCAGTGGCACTGGGCCCTGCAGTTCCCTCTCTGCCACACAGCCTGGCAGTAACCCTGGCACAGTTCCCGTCTGCTTGAGCGTGCCAGGCAGCAGATGGGGCTGGGACAAGTCCCTCCCAGCTGTCCCTGTTTGCGTGGCAGAAACCTCTAAGGGTGGGCTGGGGGGCACAAACCAGGGCCCCTCAGAGTGAGCCCCCACAGCCCCTCCTGCCCACAGCCAAATCTCTGACTGCTCAGCTGGGACTGGCTTCCTTGGGCTCCTCCACCACCATTTCATGTCTCTGTACCCTGCATTGCTCTGCTTCAATTCTTTTGCCATTAGATAAAACTGAGCCCTCGACCAAATTACAAAAGAGGGCGACAGAAACAGTCAGAGGACAGAGCACCTCTCCTCTCAGGAAATGCAGAGGGAGCTGGAGTTATTCAGTTTTGTGAAGAACAGGCCCCAGGGAGACTTTATTGCCATTTTCCAAGATTTCAGAGTGGCTTTGAAGAAAGTGGGGGACATCTTTTTTAACAGGGCCAGTTACAATAGGATATGGACAAATATTTTTAAACACAGAGGGCATCTAATCAGAGTAGGTCTAAGGAAGAACTTGTTTACTTGGAGCATGGTGGAACCCTGGCACAGCTTGCCCCAAGAGCTTGTAGGTGCCCCATCCCTCCAACCATTCTGGCTCCAGTGGCAAAGGGCTCTGAGCAACCTGATCTCTTTAAAGATGTCCCTGCTCATTGCAGGACACTTGCACCACAGGACCTTTACAGGGCCCTGCCACCCAGCCCAGTCTAGGATTCCTCACTGTTTTCATTTGAAGAGCACCAAGAATGGAGGTGAGGAGGAAGGGAGCTCATCTGCTGCCTTGGGCTTGAGTGGAGGAGGAGCCCATCGCTCAGAGCCTGTTTCACCTGCAGCCCCTTCACATTTTACCTGCAGGAGCTCCTTGGCAGACCAGCGCCGCGCCTCATCTCTCTGCAGGCAGCAGCTCAGGAAGTCACGCAGGCAAGATGAAAATAGGTTGGGCTGCTGCAGCTTTTGTCTTCCTCCTGTGGCTATCAGGAGTTGAGGCTGGGGAAAAAGGAGACACCAGGCTCCACCTGCTTCTTTCCCATCTGTCACTGCTCTCCCAGATCCCATTGATTAAGCTCCACTCTGCAGTGGCACTTTCTGCCCTGGCAAAGACCCAGAGATGACTTTCCTTTACCAACCAAAAACCCAAACCCTGATGCAGCCACAGCTTTCCCACTGTCCTGCAGATTTTGCCTTGGCAGCTGATTTCATTGCCTGACCTAGTTAGTGGGAACTACATCAGCACAAGCACATTCCTTCCCTGAGGATTCATATCAGCTTGAGGGGCTTTTTGGAAGAAGGACTTTGCTATACTGACTCTACTGTATCCAAGGGTTAGGATATGAAAAGTATCTCTGCAGTGCTTCTTGGTCCCTTAAGCACAGCTGCCATAAAACAAAACGAATCAAGCTTTTTGCTTTGTTCTTGAAAACAATGGGAATTGGAAGGAAAGAAAGGAAATCCACCAGGTATTCCTCAGGTAAGGAAACAAACATTGGGAATCTCATCTTCAACACAGACACATTAAGATGCATGCACAAATGTACTGGGATGAAAACGCCTGCTGGGACACACAGGAGCCACCTGCAGCTCTGTCTCTCAGCAGTCTGAAAATTTCTGCTTTCCTTATATGGAAAAGAAAAACTTTTCATAGTCAAATCAGAAGGAGAGGTTCCATCCCTACGGTCACCCTCTACTCATTTGGCTACACAAGTCAATGCATGAATGGTAGGCCCATCCCAGGAAGTGCCAGGAAACAAATGGGAGGTTTTGGCAGGCTCTCCACATCACCAGGCTCTGGCTTGGTGATGTGGAGAATGTTGCTTTGGGCTAGGAGAGAAACACGGTCACTGAGTGTTTCAGCAGCACTGCACAAGAAGCAGAAGAGACTCTGTGGCCTTTAAACCCTCATGCCCAGGTTCCAGGCATGTTTCCCAGTGAGAAGAAACTGCACAGGGGGTTAAGTTCCTCTCTAAAAATCAGTGCCTTAGCAACTTTCTTGTGTTTGGGCATCCTTTCTTCATTTCTGGAAATGTGACACCAGTTCTGAGAGGCTTGCCTTGTGGTTTTAGGGGCATCTTCACAGACAGACAAGTGGGAACAACTTGAAACCCAAAGCAAATGTGTCCTGAGAAGAGCTGGGGAGTGTTTGCCTGTGGTGAGGCTTGAGCTGTCTGGCAATCCCTTTCCATGATGTGCAGAAACATCCAGCTGCTCCCCAGAACTCAGTCCCTCTGGGCACGCAGGCCTCTGGAAACCCCTGAGGATTCCAGCCTTTCTCCTGCTCAAGAGCATCTAACCTAAGCTGAGCTCCAGTTTCTTCAGCAAGGCCAAGGATGCTCACTTCCATGCAGCTGACAGTGTCCATGGAGCTCAGCAGGTCTTTCTGATACTCCTCAGGCCAAGGAATTACAGTGTAGATTGGCAAGACATCGGCTGATCATTATCCAGTGTGGTTCATGTGGAACCAAGCTCTAACGCACTGACAAGTCAGAGGGAGAGAGAGCTCATTCTGCTTTTGCAAGATGGTATTTAGAAACATAAGACACCAACTTGGAACTATTCAAACCTCAACTTGCAGAATCCATCTCAAATAGACAAAAATAACAATGGCAAGAGGCCTTGGAGTCTCCATAAAAATGCCCACCACTGTCATGATAACTCTGTGCTCGTGGCACTGAAATAGATGGTGACCAAAGAGACTTTGCTATTATCCTCTTTAAGCCAAAGGAGAATTTCAAAGCTGGAAATGGCAATGCACTCCCCTTGTGTACAAATAATTTATGGGGCTTTCTGTCCTTTTCCCACATCACCAGAGGTGACAAAGAGGGTTTTATCCTGGCTCTCAGCTGAGCTCAGCCACTGGCCATGGTGGGGAGCTGGAGCCCTCCCTGTCATTAGAACTGTGCAGGCCAGGGATGGCCCTGCTCCTGTGGTAAAGAAACACAGCACCGGTGTCAACTGCCCATGTTGGATCCCAGCCCAGGCACCTGCCTGCAAGCTCATCAACTTGTTAAAGTACCAAGAAACAGCCAAGGGTTTGGCAAACAATTCTAACTGCAGTCGGAGAAAAACACATCCTAAACTTATCCAGGCCACCCACATCTGTGACTGAGCAATGTACAGATGACTTGAAAGCTTGAAAGTTTTGAAGATCCACAGGATTTGGAAAAGATGCTCCAGAACGGAAGAGAAGAGCTGTGTTTAAAAAATGAAAAAGCAAGCAGAACTGCTTGGGCATTGGTTTGGTAGTGGGTTTTTTTCTCTTTTTCTTTTTTGCTTACTTTTCTTTTTCCTTTTTTTCTTATGTTTTCTATAAAATTGAAACTGGGAAGGTCTAACCTCCATTGCTCAGGATGTTTATCACATGTCTACCCTCTCCACTGAAAAATTCTTGTCCCTCAGAAACAGAGTTCCAACATTGTTCAAAAAACAAGTGAGAAATGTCAGGCGTGGCTGGAGGCCAAACTGGCAGGTTTCTGAACTGGTTAGGTTTCTGAACTGCCACTTCCCTTTCTGATACAACCAAAGCTACAGCAGATGCTGATGTGTTGCAGGGGCATTTTTAGAATGACACCTTGGTGGAAGTGGTGCCAGCAGATGGCAATGGGATTTTGTCCAATGGCACACAGAGCATGGGACAGGTGAGAAAGACAGTGGGATCAGTGAGTATTTGCACCTTACCAAGACAGGAGTTGCATTCCAGGAAGGAACTTCTCGTTCCACCATTTCGATGCCCACGATTCCCAAAGACCATATGTCCACTTTGGGGCCACATGGTTGACCTGTCACCACTTCAGGCGCCAGCCACCCAGCAGCGCCGGCCACGGAGCTCCGTCTGCCCTGCTCAGGGCTGAGCTGAGCAAAGAGGCCAAAGTCAGCTGTGGAGAAAACAACAAACCATGAAAGCCAGCTCCAATTAGGAAACCAAGCAAAAGAATTCCCCACTCTCGGACTAAGAATATGCTGTTGAATCTCCTGGAGAACTGTCCACACTCAATTTCCTTGGGGCTTTAGCCAAGGGAGTATGGAATTGGCCACTTCCAAAAAACCCCAATTTCTCAATGCTGCTCATAGCAGTGGACTTTATTCCCCTGAAGCTTTAGATTGCAGCTCCCTCTGTCTGGAAGGGACACACACAGAGCAAGGCCACTCTTGACTGCTTGTGGTTCCTTCTACCTCTGTGCACGTTGCAACTGTGCCCTCAGCTCGCAGCAGGGGTCCCTGCACTGCCACCAGCACCATTTTTGGGGAGCTGGCAGTCACTCCAAGCAGCCCCACACCCACAGCCCTGGAACGCTGCACCTGACCAAGAATTTACTGACCCAGCTTGACAGAGCCGTCAGTTCTGAGAAGGATGTTTCTGCTCTTCACATCTTGGTGGATGACGTGGTTTGAATGAAGAAATTGCAGTCCTTGCAGGCACTGAGAGAGAAAACAGAAACAGAAGCTCAAAAATGAGTGATGTGATTTCATCCCATGTTACAGCGACCTTAGACGGTCACTGTGGTGAGAGAAGGACGAGAATCTTGTTTCTTGATCAGAAGGCTGGATTTATTGATATAAGATATATAATACATTATAGCTATACTAAAAAGAATAAGAAGTTGCAGAGAGCAGCTATGCCAAGAATAGAATAGAAAGAATGAATAACAAAGTTCTGTGTGCAGGGAATCTGTCCCTGAGCTGCTCCTGTGATTGGCCTTTAATGGTACACGAGGAAGAAGAGCCAATCACAGGGACACCTGCTGCATTTCACAGCAGCTGATAACAATTGTCTACATTCTTCTTCTGGGGCTCTGCTTCCCAGAAGATGGACAAACGTGAAAGAAAGGATTTCTATGAAAGAATGTCTGCGACATTGGAGCCTCAGGCCAAGGGAAAAGCCACCTGGCAAGCAAAGCTGAAATCACAAGAGCTGCCTGATCACTAAGAGCTGAATATCTCCCTGCTGGCCGGGGGCTGACCCGCGGCCTTGGCCTGAGAGCGAGCTGGCTTCTGGCACCCAGTCCCCTTGGGGCTGAGCTCTGGAGCTGGAACAGCTTGCATCAAAAAACATGCAAGGAAAAAAAAATATCCTATGCAAGAAAATTTGCGTAGGATAACACCAAGCCAGGCTGATTTAGTGCTCCAAAACAGGAGAGAAATGGAGCTTTTGTTCCTGCAGCAAGGAGGGCTGTGTGCCGCCTCGAGAGAGGAATGCTGCTTCTATGGGGAACACACCGGAGTGGTCAGAGACTCCACGGCCTGTTGGGAGTTTGGCTGGCTAAGGACTGGAAAAATAGAAAACCATGGCTGATCCCAAGTCCTGCACCTGCACAGACAGCGTGTCCTTGGGCCTGGCTGTGGTAGGATAACAAACAGTGAAAGAGGCTGAGAAAAGACAGATGTAACCCCTAAGGAATGAGGAAGAGTTGATGGTATAGTTTAACCAATAGATTGCTTGGCTTACAGAATATTCATAAGCTCATTATTTGCTGTATAAGTGTTTGATGCTTTCTTCAATAAACTGGACCAGAAGGAGCGGACCTGAGGAACCTGTGATGAACCAGCTGCTGTCCTGCTCCCCTTCCTTCGACAATGAGAAACCGACTGAACCCGAGGAAAATGGGCAGAGAAGCTCAGCAGGGCAGTGAAGCCCCAAACTGCCTTTCCAATCAGCATTTTGCTACCGCACAAAAACATAATTTTTTCAGTGCTACCTATCAGGCATTATTGATCAAAATGCTCAAGGCAGCGCCACAAACTGAAAATCCATCCTAACCAGTCCTATCCCATTCCACGGTTAGCTCCTGACGCGACCCCTGACGCTGGAGCCATATCCCACATCACCGGCGGGTGATTCGCCCCATCCACATTCAGGAATTGCTGATGATGCTGTGCGCCAGGTTGCTCATTAATCCAAAAGCAATCCCGGTGGATTCTTCTGTTTGAAGTTCGGTCAGCTCCCGTGGCTCTTTGCCCTCAGCGCAAACAGGAAAGAGAGACAGGGATAGGGGAATTGACGAGCTGAGCATGTTCAGAGCCAACAATGTCAAACTGACCCTAAGAGCCTTGCCAAGCCATGGGGACCAAGCCAAGCACACCGGGAATTGGCCAGATTAGGATAGGAGTTCAAAGTTTAAGGAGGAAGACTCATCAGGAGACCCCTGCCCATGATGAAGGCACCGGAACGACCAAGATGATCCTCAAAAGAGATGTCCCCGCCCACGCTCCGCCTACACCACGCCCCTTATGAATATGCATGCAAAGACATGATTATGCATGTGGTATGATGTAACTCTATATTCAAAACTGTATAAAAGGCCTGCTTTGTTACGGGATACTCAGAAATCCCTTTTGCAATAAAATACCTCCTGCCTATGCTGACTCCAGCTGAGTCTCTCAGGCTCATCCTCGCCTTTTGGGGCAAAATTCGGCATTTTTCGAGCAGGTTCGAGCCGTGGTTCAGCCGGTGCCCACGGTCACACCCTGATTTCTACCACTCACCATAATTTACTAACCCTAATCCTGTACCTTGCCTGTTAAACCAACTGGAGCCGTTCGATAAAAAGCGTTCAGGAACGGTTACGGGATGTTTGTCGAGCGCCGAAAATTACTGTAAGGCGTGACGGTTACGAACACACGAACAATTTTATACTGATTTTACTAACCCATGAAATTTTGTAACCTCTACGTTTTGTAATTTTATACGATTTTTACTAATCATGAGGGAGGGGGAGCTGTAACTGGGAGGGACTGGGAGGGACTGGGAGAGACTGGGAGGGACTGGGAGAGACTGGGAGGGACTGGAGCTGTAACTGGGAGGGACTGGGAGCTGTAACTGGGAGGGACTGGGAGCTGTAACTGGGAGGGACTGGGAGCTGTTACTGGGAGGGACTGGGAGGGACTGGGAGGGACTGGAGCTGTAACTGGGAGGGACTGGGAGCTGTAACTGGGAGGGACTGGGAGCTGTAACTGGGAGGGACTGGGAGCTGTTACTGGGAGGGACTGGGAGGGACTGGGAGGGACTGGGAGAGACTGGGAGGGACTGGAGCTGTAACTGGGAGGGACTGGGAGCTGTTACTGGGAGGGACTGGGAGGGACTGGGAGGGACTGGGAGGGACTGGGAGCTGTAACTGGGAGGAACTGGGAGGAACTGGAGCTGTAACTGGGAGGAACTGGGAGGAACTGGAGCTGTAACTGGGAGGGACTGGAGCTGTAACTGGGAGGGACTGGGAGAGACTGGGAGCTGTTACTGGGAGGGACTGGGAGCTGTAACTGGGAGGAACTGGGAGGAACTGGAGCTGTAACTGGGAGGGACTGGAGCTGTAACTGGGAGGGACTGGGAGGGACTGGAGCTGTAACTGGGAGGGACTGGAGCTGTTACTGGGACAAAGGGGCTTTCTACTGGGAGCACTAGGAAGGACTGGGATGCACTGGGAGCACTGGGATGAACTGGGAGCACTGGGATGCACTGGGGTTCACTGGTTTGTACTGGGATGGACTGGGATGCACTTGTTTGAACTGGGAGCACTGGGATGGACTGGGATTAACTGGGAGCACTGGGATTCACTGGTTTGAACTGGGATTCACTGGTTTGAACTGGGAGCACTGGGATTCATTGGTTTTTACTGGGATGCACTGGTTTGAACTGGGATGCACTGGGAGCACTGGGATGGACTGGGATGCAGTGGTTTGAACTGGGATGCACTGGAATGCACTGGTTTGAACTGGGATTCACTGGCTTGAACTGGGATGCACTGGTTTGAACCGGGAGCACTGGGATGGACTGGGATGCACTGGGATGCACTGGGATGGAACTGGGATTAACTGGGAGCACTGGGATGCACTGGTTTGCACTGGGAGCACTGGTTTGAACTGGGATGCACTGGGAGCACTGGGATGAACTGGGATGAACTGGGATGCACTGGGATGGACTGGGATGCACTGGTTTGAACTGGGATTCACTGGTTTGAACTGGGATGCACTGGTTTAAACTGGGATGCACTGGGGTTCACTGGTTTGTACTGGGAGCACTGGGATGCACCGGGATTAACTGGGAGCACTGGGATGCACTGGTTTGAACTGGGATTCACTGGTTTGTACTGGGAGCACTGGTTTGAACTGGGAGCACTGGGATTCACTGGTTTGAACTGGGATGCACTGGTTTAAACTGGGATGCACTGGGGTTCACTGGTTTGTACTGGGAGCACTGGGATTCACTGGTTTAAACTGGGATGCACTGGGATGCACTGGTTTGAACTGGGATGCACTGGGATGCACTGGTTTGTACTGGGAGCACTGGGAGCACCGGGGCGCCCCCTGCTGGTGCCCTCTGACATGGATGGGGCGGGGCCACCCTGGGGACACCTCGGGGACACTCGAAGGACACTGTGGGGACACCCTGAGAGCACCTTGGGGACATTTTGGAGCCACCTTGGGGTCACCTGAGGGACACCCTGGGGACACTGCAGGGCCACTCTCAGGGGCCATCATGGGGACACCTCGGGGACATCCCTGAGACACCCTGGGGACACCTCGGGGACACCTCGGGGACAGCCTGAAAGCACTTTGGGGACACTTTAGAGCCATCCTGGGGACACCTGGGGGACATCTTGGGGACAACCCTGGGGACATCCCTGAGACACCTCGGGAGCTGTCATGGGGACACCAAGGGGACACTTCAGGAAGTCCCCGGCGACCTTTTGGGGACACTTTTGGGGACACTTCAGAGCCACCATCACGGAGACACCTTGGGGACACCTTGGGGACACTTTTGGGATGCCCCAGGACCCCTTAGGGAACACCTTGGGGACACCTTGGGGACACCTTGGGGACACCTCGGGGACACTTTGGAGCCACCCTGGGGACATCTGAGGGACACCTGAAGAACTCCTTGGGGACACTTTGGTGACATCTCAGGGACCATCGTGGGGACACTTCTGGAGCTCCCTGGGGACACCTCAGGGACATCTCAGGGACATCGTGGGGACACCTTGGGGACATCGGAGCCACCCCTGGGGACATCGTGGGGACACCAAGGGGACACCTCAGGAAGCCCCTGGGGACCTTTTGGGGAAACCTTGGGGGGACACTTCAGGGTCATTTTGGGGACACCTTGGGGACATTTTGGGGGGACACTTTGGGGACACCCAGGGGACACCTTGGGGACACTTTGAGGTGACCCCGGAGACATCCCTGAGACACCTCTGGGTCACCTTGGGGCCATCATGGCCGCCCTGGGGACATTTGTGGCCCTCTGGGGACATTTTGGGCCCCCCCCAATGAGCACAGACTCAGGCCACGCCCCTTTCCCCACCCCATTTTATTCCCAACCAATCCCAGCACCCAGAACACCTCAGATGGGCGGAGCCTCCTCTGCTCACTCCTCCCCCTTCCCACTGCTGGGCGGGGCCTCCTGGGGGGGGTGGGGGTGGGCGTGGCCTGCGAGACGTGGGGGCGGCTCTCCAGTGCTGCAGCCAATGGGAGAAGGGGGTGTGGCCAGAGGGTGTGGCCAGAGCCCACTGAGCCCACCTGGGGAGGGGCGGGGTTAGGAAAAAGGGGGCGGGGCGTAGGCCCCCATTCCAGGCCTCTCCCCCTCCAGGCCCCGCCCCCTCTCTCACCATTGGCTGATGAGCTCCTGAAGGCGGGGCCAGTCCCTGATTCGCTGCTGGCAGCCGTCTCGGACCAATCGCAGCCGGGGCAGCAGCTCGGCCACGCCCTCGGTGAGGGGGGGCGGGGCCAGCGGCTCTGGCTCCTCCCCCAGGGCAGGCCCCGCCCCCTGGCAGAGCTGCTGACGCAAGATGGCCGCCCGGGACAGCAGTGAGCCCTGACGGACACAAGGGGGGCGGGGTCGGGCTGGGCCACGCCCCCAAACCCCGCAGGACACGCCCACAATGGGCGGGACCCTCCCCCACCTTTCCAGTCAATTTTAAGCCCCACCCCAAACCCCTCCCACCCTTTTCAAGCTCCTCCCCCTCCCATTAAGCTCCTCCCCACTTTTCAAGCCCCTCCCCTTTTCCTCCAGCCCCTCCCCCACTCCCCAGACCCCTCCCCTACATTTCAAGCCACTCCCTCTCAAGGCCCCTCCCCTCATTTAAGCCCCTCCTCTCACTTTAAGCCCCTCCCCTTATCTTTAAGCCCCTCCCCTTTACATGTATCTACTTATTTCAGCCCCTCCCCTTTAAGCCCCTCCCATCTCCCCACTTAAACCCCTCCCCCATGTAGCCCCTCCCATCTCCCTCTTTAGCCCCTCCCCATTTTAGGCCACTCCCAATTTAAGCCCCTCCCACCCCATTGAAGCCCCTCCCCCCGATAGTCCCTCATTTATTTTAGCCCCTCCCTAATCTTTAGGCCACTCCCTCTCTAAGCCATCTCCCACTTAAGCCCCTCCCCCAGTCATTAAGCCCCACCCCCTTTAAGCCCCTCCCTTTCAGCCACGCCCATTTAAGCCCCTCCCACCTCCCTTATTTCAGCTCCTCTGCGTCCTCATTGAAGCTCCTCCCACCCATCTTTAAGCCCCACCCCACCCCATTTTAGCCCCTCCCATCTCCTGCCTTTAAGACCCTCCCCATTTTAGCCCCCCCCCTTAAGCCCCCCCCCCTTTAAGCCCACCCCATTTAAGCTCCTCCCCCTTTAACCCCACCCCTATTTTAAAGCATCTTCCCCGTTCAAGCCCCTCCCCTTTCCCTCCTTTAAGCCCCTCCCCCTCTATAAGCCCCTCCCATCTTCCAATTTTAATCCCCTCCCCCTTTACCCCTTCCTTTAAGCCCCTCCCACCCCCCTTTAAGCCCCACCCCCACTTCATTTAAGCCCCTCCCATCTCCCCCTTTTAAGCCCCTCCCCCTTTTAGCCCCTCCCCAATATTTGAGCCCCTCCCCCTTTAACTCCACCCAATTGAAGCTCCTTCCCCTTTTAGCCCCACCCCTTTTAGAAGCCCCTCCCATCTCCCACCTTTAAGCCCCTCCCCCTCCTTAAGCCCCTCCCATCTTTAAGCCCCTCCCCCTCCTTAAGCCCCTCCCATTTTTCCTTTAGCCCCACCCCCACCCCATTTAAGCCCCTCCCATTTTCCAATTTTAATCCCCTCCCCCTTTACCCCCTTTCTTTAAGCCCCTCCCATCCCCCTTTAAGCCCCACCCCCCTTCATTTAAGCCCCTCCCATCTCCCACTTTTAAGCCCCTCCTCCTTTTAGCCCCTCCCCCTTTAACTCCACCCAATTTAAGCTCCTTCCCCTTTTAGCCCCACCCCTTTTTGAAGCCACTCCCATCTCCCACCTTTAAGCCCCTCCCCCTCCTTAAGCCCCTCCCACTATCCATTTAGCCCCACCCCATTTAAGCCCCTCCCATTTTCCAATTTTAAGCCCCTCCCCTTTAACCCCCTCTCTTTAAGCCCCTCCCAACTGCCCTTAAGCCCCGCCCATCCCATTTAAGCCCCGCCCATCCCATTTAAGCCCCGCCCATCCCATTTAAGCCCCGCCCATTTTAGTCCCTACTGGTCCATACTGGAAACACCAAAAACCAACAAAATTCACCCAAAAATCGCAAAAATTC
>NW_026992799.1:0-30782 GCF_028769735.1 Zonotrichia leucophrys gambelii
CCTGCAATGTACATAGAGTCTGTAACCACATTTAAAGGCTCCTGTAAGTTGGATACTGCCCATACTACTGCTAACAATTCCAAAGTTTGTAAACTATCCGCAGGGTCTGCTGTGAGGAGTTGATGTTTCCATTGTCCTTTTTCTTGCCAAGTGACAGCAGCACGCCTTGATTTCTTTCCTGCATCTGTAAAGGCTGTAATAGCTCCTTCTATAGGGCGTTCTTCTCTCAATGGTCGAGTAATCCAGTTCCATTCTGTCATCCATTGCAAAACTTTAGGCACTAATTTGCTGGTATCTACTTTAGCAGACGATGTCAATAATGCTTCCTGTAAATCCTTCGAATTAATCAGGTACCAGCCCAAGGTTTCTTTTTCCATAGGCAATCTAATGGTAGCAGGTTCTCTACCATTCACTTCAAGAATTCTGAGATGCCCCTTTTGATTAATGCAGCCAATTGTTCAATTTTTGAACATATTGTTTTCTTATGCTGTAATGGTGGAGACAACCATTCCAACACCCGTATCTCCCCGTTTTCTCCTGTTGTTGAGAGAGAGCACCAAGCAGGTGGCAAGGGCTATTCCAGATAGTAAGGTCAATAGGGTGGTCGAGTTGTCGACGAGACACGTACCCCTGTTGTACACAGTCACTGATTTGCTGCAAGGCAAGACGATGCTCCTTTGTCAGGCATACAGGAGTAGTAGGGTCAACACCCTTTAACAAAGGCCGCAGGGCTTCTAACAAATGATTCGGTATTCCCACAAAAGGTTTTAGCCACTGTAAATCTCCCAGCAACTTCTGTGCATCATGTAAAGTCTTAATGTCCAATTGTAATTCCAACTTTTGAGGTATCACTATTTGATCCATCAAAGTCCATCCCAAATATTTACAGGGCCTTGTAGTTTGAATTTTCTCTGAAGCAATAACAAGTGAATATGCAGCAAGAGTATTTTTAATAATGTCAATCTGCAAAGAGGAAAATGGTTGTTGCTGTGCAAACAAAATATCGTCCATGTAATGATATATTATAGTCGCTGGCCATCTGCGACGTAGTGGCTGTAATGCTGCATCAACATAAAGCTGACATAAGGTCGGAGAATTACGCATGCCTTGCGGAAGAGATGTCCATTCAAATCTTTTATCTGGTTCTCCACGATTTATTGCTGGTAAAGTAAAAGCAAATCTCTTCATATCATTAGGATGCAGGCCAATGGTGAAGAAACAATCCTTTAGGTCAATAATTAAGAGTGGCCAGTATTCTGGAATCATAGCTGGATTTGGAAGACCAGGCTGTAAGGCCCCCATAGGTTCCATTTGGTCATTTACAGCCCACAAATCATGTATTAAACGTTATTTCCCTGATTTCTTTTTGATCACAAAATTAGGTGTATTCCAAGGGCTCGTGGAAAGTTGTAAATGTCCCTTTGAATATTGTTCCTCCACTAATTCATGAGCATGCATAAGGCTTTCCCCTTTTAGTGGCCATTGCTTAACCATCACCGGTGTATCTGTTTTCCAGGTGAGTGGAATGGGGAAAGTCCAAGCAATGGCAATTACCCAAAGGGTGCTGATTAGTTGACACCACTCCCAATTGTGTTAAAATGTCCCTTCCAATTAAACAGGAGACTGTAGGAGGCAGTTGCACAATTGAAAACACAGCAGATATTTGTTGATCCTCAATGCACACAGACAAAGAAGGTGACCTGCTTGCCAATGTAAATCCTCCTACTCCTGTGAGCATGTTTGCTGATGGGAATAGAGGCCAATGTTGTGGCCATGCTTCTGGAGAAATAATGCTGGTATCTGCTCCTGTATCCAATAATCCACAAAGGGTTATGCTTTGATGCCCGTAAGTAATTTTAACTTTTTGCTTTGGTCTATTTTGTAAATCCACAGTTAAAAGCGTAACATCAGTAGAGCCAAAACCTTTTTCATCCCGTGTTTGCCCAGTAAATGGTTGTATTCCCGATGTCATTTGTGATAGTGGTACCAATTGTGCAATGCGTTGTCCTTTTGTTATTTTAATTGGAGGGTAAAGGGTGTAAGCCATGATTTGTATTTCCCCTGTAAAGTCTGCATCAATAACTCCAGGCAAAACAAATAATCCCAACATAGTAGTAGAAGAGCGTCCTAATAATAATGCTCCACATGTTTGTCCATTTAATATAAGAGGACCCTTTACTCCAGTTGGTATCTTCTCAGGCCGATTCGTCATTACTGTGACGTCTACTGCTGCTGATAAGTCCAAACCGAGGCTCCCTGTTGTTGCGGGTTGCAGACAGGAGGTGGCAGCAATGTTGCGGCAGCTGGTGTCTCCGATGTCACGGCAGCAACTTGTGTCTGGGCGCGGTCCCCGTGAAGCGCGCTCTGCTGATGGTTTCCCGACCGGCGCCTACAAATTGTAGTGTTGTGGGAGCTGGATCGGCAGTGTTGACACCAAATGCCAGTCACTCGGCAAGTTCGGCGTGTGTGTCCCTCATTGCCGCACCGGTAACACTTGATAAATGGCTTTGAACCTCCTTGCGTGAATGAGCTGCTTCGGAGAGGAGCAAGGGCAGCTAACACCTGATTCTGAGTAGACTCTGCCTGCTTTTGTAACCCCAATCCTAATTCCTTTAGAGCTTCTACTATGAATGCCTGCGAAGCCATTGGCATTAATGCCATTCACTCTAATGCTTCCTCAATGGTCCAATTTGCTCCTAAAGTAGCTAACACTCTTTGGGTTGCTGGATTACTATTTTGCAAGGCACACTGCTTCAATAGCGCCCCCTTAAGATAATCTGCCACACCGGCCCGATCTATAGCAGTAGCTACCCTATCAATAAAATTTCCAAATGATTCTTCTCTACCTTGCTTAATACCCATATAAGTTGGTAACCCTCCTGGCTCTTTAACCATATCTATTGCTGTACGCACCAATCGCATAGCCTCTCTAAGCTTATCTGGTCCCGATATCATCTGTGCCTCTGTACGCAAATATGCCCCTAAGCCCATGAGCTCATCCACTGTTACCCCATGCAATGGGTCTCCCTGAGCCCGTTGTACAGCAACTGATTCGTTTACTAACGCTTGCCAATGTGCATTAAACAATAACTGCTGATGTTGAGTGAATATTAAACGCACTATTCCTCTTAAATCATTTGGGCATAAAATCTGAGTATTAAAAAGATAATCTAACATTTGCTTAACAGGTTCACTTTTTACTCCAAACTGACTAACCGTGGAACGTAGCTGGGTTAACAACTTCCAATCTAAGGGAGAATATGCTGCTATATTATGCATAAGGTTCCCTTGTGCATCATACTGTGGTGTATATGTAACCGGACATGCAAGGCTAGAAGCTATTTCTACTGCCTCGCCATCCCCCATTTGCATTGCTTCTTTTGCCATAGCAGCCCAAGCCTCCCTCCTTTGATTAGCCATTTCCCCCCACAGATCACGGTGTGCCCCTGGGATGGGAGCTGGCTCTTTGGAGGTGCTATGCTGCCGGCATTTCGGTGCAGACACCGAGTTTTCGCACGGGGAAGGCAGTGAAGCAGAGGTTGGCTCGCGCGGGGGAAGCGGCCCCCCCGCTGGAGCTGTAACCGGAGCCGGCCTGCTCGGGGGTAGCGGCGGAGGCAAAGCTGGCGGCGGAGGCGAAGCTGGCTTGCTCCCACCCCCACCATCCGACCCGCCTGAAGCCGGCGGCGGAGGCAAAGCTAGCTTGCTCTTACCTCCCCCTCTGACAAGGGAGGTGCAGACGGTTCCGCTATGTTTATAGGCAAATCCTCCACGCCACTATGCTGAGAACTTTTAGGCATAAGTATCTTAGTTACAGAAGGTGCTAAAGGATCATCCTCACGACCATATCCTATATTCCTCTTATGAGCTTCTGTCGCCCTTTCTGCTGCCTTTCTCTCAGAGACCTGCTGAAGTAATGTATTATACACCCCCCGCCATAACTTCCCAAATTTTTTAGCTTCCTTATCACCATCTAATATTGTATCCATTACTATTTCCCCAAACTTTTTCCACTCTGATAGCTCATGAACTGTGTGCGGGTTACTAAATATACCTCTAGCATGGCCGTAAGCTAATAACCCCGGTAATTCCTTTTTTATATCTATCTCTTTTACTCCTCGCCTTTCTAAATATGAGGAGAAGAGATCGTATGCTGCTTGCCTATCCATACCTATTAATCAGTGCGCACTGTTGCAGCTCTCCAGGCTCCTGCAACACGTAGATGGCTTGAGTCACAGATGTGATCCTCAAGGGTGCTTTTTTAAAAATCCGGCACCGTCCCGGCTGCAGGGACCCTCACCCAACTTCCTCGACCGTGGCGAGTTCCCTTTTCTTTGTAATCCGAGAAAAAAGGACCGAGGTTCAACGTTGCCGCATCGTTGCCCGCAGCGGTGCCCACAGCGTTGTTGCCCGCATTCTCCACCATTTGACGAAGGAAGGAGACCAGGACATCAACAAGCCCCGTTTTTATTGATCAGTACAGTGGGTTAAATACAGTTCATAATGAACTTCATGCATATTGCAAAAGTTGAGCTCAGGATTGGTTAGTTACATATCAGTAGCTACACCTACTTCTGCATTCCTATGGTTCTACTTTTGATACTTTCTACATATTCTTAGGAGATATTCAGGAATAATCTCTACTCCCTTTCCTCATGTTGCAGCAAGGTCACTGATTGCTAATTGCTGAAATTTCCTTTCAGCTTGCTGACTGCTGACTTCCCTCTTTCAGCTTAACCAGCGGCAATATGTCAGTATGGTCTTTCTCAGCCAACCAACTATTAATAAAGCTCTCCACATCCCTGGACCTGTAGGGTGCATGTCCTCACTCCCTAGCTGAACAAGCTATTTTTAGATTACACAAAATGGATATCAACAGACCTGCTGTAATCAATCACTGGTTAAAAACAGCACCTGTCTTCACCAAAGAGATGGCTCGTGATGGCTCCCACAAATGTTCCTAAAATGTAGTGCTGCCCTCATCAGTTTTCCAAAGGTTCTTCATGCATCAAGGTCTTGGGATGTGCACATGTCAGAGTGACATCAGGTGAAGAAGGAGAAGAAAACACTGTTACATAACAGAGAGCTGGCTTTTGAATCTGGACACAACTGGTCTCTCGTTTGGCATCTTTCTATTGTCACCATCTTTCACACCCACCAGCTTAGACTCCAAGGTCTGGAAGCACACGGTGCCAGCATGACACACAGCACAGTGCAACACTCAACGCAGTGGCTGTGTGGCACACGCCATCAGTGTGACACTGTGCGGCACTAGTGTCACACGCAAAACACTGCCAGTGTGACAGAGCTGGGACACAGAGCGGGGTGGGGGTCTCTGTGTGCAGCTGACACATCCCAGCTGAGGTGCGGAAAACCACAGTTGTCTGTGCAAACAAGTCAGTTCTTTATCCTGCGTGCACACAGACCTTGGACACGAACAGTTGGCAGAAAGGCAGGGGCACTGCTTTGCCCCCAAAATGGTGTGGGCATGGTGCAGATGTGTAGGACGGCCTGCCTGGAATGCTGAGCTTGGGCACAGAAAGTCAAAGCTCGATAAGCACAGCTCTGTCAAAAAATGCCATGAAAGGGCAGAACGAGTGGGGCGATATTAAATGCTGTGTTCAATTTGGCTGCACCAGCTCCCTCCATCCAGCTCGGTCTGTGCAACACAAACCGCCTCGCGTGGGAGGTGGCACCGCCCTGAGGAAAACTGGCCATTGAGCGGGGCTGGGACTATCAGCCCTCAGGGAAACCGGCCATGGAGCGGGGCTGGGGCTGTGACACCTCAGGGAAACCGGCCATGGAGCGGGGCTGGGGCTGTCAGCCCTCAGGGAAACCGGCCATGGAGCGGGGCTGGGGCTGTCAGCCCTCAGGGAACTCACCATGGCAGCCACCTCCCGAGGTTTTGAAGTACTTGTTTCTTGGTTTAATGCCCTTCCAAGATCAATCTAGCATCTTTGCATATGAGCAGGACATACAAGGGTATTTAAAATTGAGTCTGATTCAACTATCAAAGACAATGGATGTTTCCTCTAAACTTACCTTTTCATGATTGCCAAACAATATGGAACTTTTCTTATGTCTGACTAAAAATATCCAGAATGCAAAATTCATTCTCAAGACAGGAAAAAAGAAAACAATGAAACTAAGATATAGGCAATCTTCAAAAGGCACAGAGAAAAAAATCAAAATTAGAAAAACTTAGAAAAATTCATTTTTCTTCTTCATCTTCTCAGTATTTGTTGTTTGAACATTTGTTGTCTTACTTGTCCCTTGCAAAACAAGGCATGTTACAGCTTTATTGTCTCAGTGCTGCACTTCCCCAATCGCTGACTTGCCATTTAGGCTTTGCTTTATTAGAAATATACAACAAGGGACTCTCTATGGAAGAGAGTTGCACAAGCCTCTGGATTCCTGACCGTTCACCTCTGCCAATGCTCACAGTATTCTCCTAACACACGTGAGCTTCCTGTCTTTCAGAGAGAGAAAGATTCAGCTGAAGTCAAGCAAACAGGGCAGGGCAGATGGAAACCTTCCCTTGAGATGCTTTTGGGAAGGCCTGCAAGGACCCTGCCTTCCCTTGGAACAGAGGTGGTCACCATGCATGGTGTTGCCTGACTTGCCCTAGGTGCCCCTCGATTGCAGAAGGACTTTTGCCCACTTCATCACTTGTCTGTCCCTCCAGTTCCAGGGCCTCAAACCTGCTCTGTAAGGCACTAAACCTGTTAGTCAGCTGTGAGTTTTCAGAATAAGGCACTGACCGTGGCTCTAACTAGTTTTTAAAGTCAGGTTTACAATATATTTTGAGAAGAAGAAGGAGCAGAGAAGGTGTGAAAAATGCATATTATATGATTGGCTTTTTGCAAATATTAAAATTAATGTTATATGTGTTATGTTGGAAAGTTATGTTGTATTAATCCTTTTTTGTAGTGCTAACCTAAGCTTTTAAAGTAGCCTGGTGAATATAGTTGTAGGCTACAGAAACTCTGTGCTGTAAGATACTTTTTCTAAATAGCTCAAGGAGAGATAACAGTAACAAGACACCAAAACTCTGAGAAAAGAAATATTGCCTCCTTCTCGGGAAGAACCAGACTTTGAGGGACCAAGACAATTGATTTACAAGATGAAGGAGGGGTTGACAAGAACAAGAAAACACCCATTGTTTGAAAACAATTTTGGCATCATGTATGAGATATATGAATATGCAACAGGCTATTACTTTTAAGGGTTAATCCTGTGTTAGCAAAGTGTCTTCTGAGGCAGAGCAGAGCACTCAGACATCTGTAATTCTTTGCTCTTTAAATTGCCCTTTATTGTCTTACCTCTAATTGTGGAACGTATTTTTTCTCTAATTTTTATTCTTATTTTTATAACTAACTTATTACTATTAAACTTTTAAAACTTTAGAACAAGTGAAATTCTGCATCGTTTGTGTCCACTCTCAGTGGGCATCCTTCTTCCCAAGCTCTGTCAACTTCCCCCTGGGTTTGAGATCAGTGAAACGTGCCCAGCCTTGAGTTTTGGAAGACAATTCTAGCAACAAGTACTTTGCTTTTCTAACACCTGGCCATCACTTCGAGCTTGAAGCCTGCTATGTGTGTCCAGGTTCAACGTCTCTTCCTGTTGATCAGGCTTGGAAGGGTGTAAAGCCCAGGCCCGACAGGACATGTTTTCTTCAGGAAATGGGACGTAGGGCCCAGTTTGCAGCGGGTGCAGGCCCGCGCCTTCCAGAGCGCCAGAAGGTTGGCGGCGCCATTGCAGGGCTCAGGGCGCCGCCTTGTGGGCGAGAGCCGCCATGACAGCGCGGGCGGCGCGCGGCGGGGCCGGAGGGCGGGAAGGGGCGGGCGGGTGTGAGGGGCGGGGCGGTTCGTGCCCAGAGCCGAGCCCGCGCTGTTCCTGGGCGCAATCCCGGCTCGGTGTTGGGAGCGTGCAGGTGCTGCTCGGGCTCTGGGAGAAGCGTGCGGCCGCAGCGGGGTCCCAGCCCGCAGAGCTGGCTGCTGGCCGAGGCTGCAGTGCCAGAGCTGCCGTGCCAGAGCTGCCCTGCGCCGTGGCACTACTAGAGTCCCTGGCAGAGCCGGGCTGGCACAGGCAGCTCCTGAGAGAAGCCCTGCCATGGCAGAGCCGGGCTGGCAGTGCCGACAGCTGAGGGGAGCCCGGCCCTCACAGAGCCGGGCTGGCAGTTCCGACACCTGAGGCAGTTCCGCTCCTGCCCCGGGGCCGCCCGAAGGAGCGATCTCTGGGACCTGCCGGCAGACCGGCACTGCTTGGCCCTCTTCAGTAGATCGACAGAGTTGCACCACAGATAGCAAAATATTAAAACATCTGATTTAAAACACCGGAGGGAAACCATAGAATTGAAAAGAAAATGAAGGTGTACCAAAATACTCAGGGCATGAATGGGAAAACTGAAAAGAAACAGAATCTAATTATTTATATAATCTCAACTCTATCAAGAGAAACATGAGGGTGAAAAAACCTTCTAAAAGTTTTGACAATAGAATGGTTCAGCTGTGTAGTTTTGCTAGTACATTAAAGACTTAAAAAGCAGTCAGGTATTCCTTTGTCCACTGATATGAATTTATTCACGGGATTTGTTACAGTTGTCCCTCAAATACCCCTCATAAAGAGAGTTGAGTGCTTAGATTCCAGGGAAGCCATCAGTTAGTAAATGTAGTGCTGTGGTTTTAAGTAGTTCTGTAGTAAGTAGTTCATAAAAGAAGTCGTCGTTTTGCCAATGGATGCTGATCCCTGATGCGTTCGTGCTGGTTCCATGGAAAGGCGAATTTTTAGGAATGAGCTGTTGGAAAACTGGTGTTTTCTGCTGGTAGTAGGTACAAACACATTGCTTTTTGTGGTAGAGACTGAAGCAACTTTAGATGCCTGCTCCTTCTTCTCCACCTATGTTTAAAGGAGATCCATGCAGGTTAAAACATGAACAAAACCTCGAGGCTCTGGGCCTCGAGGCTCTGAGGCTGCTGCAGCCTCACCTGCCTCTCCTCACAATCAGCAGAGGAACAGCCAGAGGACACTGCAGTGTTCCTCAACGCAATGATGGGAGCAGAAGGTGGGCAGGAGCAGGGCTTACATAGACAGAGAGGATCAGCACCTCAAAGCAACCACATCATTCAAGGGACAGGGACTCAGGACAGACAGCTGCCCTGTGAGACAGCAAGGAGGAGGACCCCGGTGCCAGGGAGCCAGGTGAGGGCAAAGCAGCCCTGTGACAGCCTGGCCCAGGGGCTCTTGTGGCAGCAGGCAGTGTGGGGATCAGAGCAGAGGCAGGGGGAGGCAGGAGCTGCTCGGCCATGCCGGGGCTGGGAGCCTCCTTCCTGCCCAAGTGGGGCCCAGCTGGGCCAGGGCGCAGCTCCTGGAGCAGCCGTGCCCAAAATGGCCCCTGCTCTGCAAGGCCTCCAGCCCTGCCCATCAGCCAGGCAGGGACAGAGCAGCCTTGGGGCCGATGCTGCTGCAGGCTCAGAGCCTCACAGAGCTGCTCGTGCCCAGTGCCATTGGCTCTGTCCCCTGCAGCCTGCATGCTGTGTCACCGTGCAGAGGCTGAGCCCTTTGCCTCCCCAGGCCCTGGCAACTGCTCCTGTGCTGCTCCTGCACTGCCCAGGGCACCCATGGGCCCTGCTCGGGCCTCACGCAGGCCAGAACCAGCTGGGGCTGTGACAGCTCTGCTGCTCTGGGCCCAGCCCTCGGGCAAAGCACCCGCCTGTCCCTGGCCTGGGGGCAGTGCCCAGGCTGGGCTTGGCGGAGCCCATCTGCTTCTGGAGGGCTGGGGGCACTGCTCTGGCCTGGTCTGGCCCGACCCTGGGGTCCCTTTGGCATTCCTGCTTGTCCTTGCATCCACCAGGGATGGGCTGCAGCTCAATGGCCCCGGCCTGGCCGCACACTCAGGCCTGGAGCCTTCCCGTGGCTCCCCAGGGCACGAGAGCCTCAGCCCCAGCTCCCAACACGGCCTAACAGCCTTTGCTGATATTGATCCCTGTCAGACCTTTGAAAGGATTTTCAAAGTAACCTTGTTTGGCAACACTTTAAAGCAACAAATGTGACTCGCTTCTAATCAGTAAAAACTTTATTGGTTTGCTTGCACTTCCTATAGGGTATCCTAATGCTTCCTTTGGCATTCTAGAAAATAATGAAAATCTAACAAATTCTTCAGAGAAGTTCCTGAATCCACTATGAGGAGAAGTCTCTACATTCACTATCCTTACATACACTTAAGTAGCTGCGCCTGTAACACACAAAGATGTAGTGGTTTACCTGACTGGACCACACAACATGATGTTATACACACTGCTACACAACAAAACTTCTCTTCCCTGTTCATTACAAATTTGAAGCTCTTCTCGAGGTCCTGAATTAATTTTGCATGCACATTCATACCTGCAATCCCTCCCCATGCTCAGCTTTCACCTAGACTTACCAGGGAACAGATGTTCCATACTCACCTCAAGCAATAATCTACATCTGTCTTCCTAACTCTCTTTTTCTTCACTGACTTCTACTAATCTACAAAATAACTGTGGATCCTCTGCACAAAAGAAACATCCAATTAATAGCCTTAAGCACTTGTGATTGCCCTGCTGCTTCTAACAATCTTGACCACCACAGCACTAAAATCAGAAATCAATTCTTCACATCCTTCCTGTTCTCCTGCCCCCACCACACCTTGGCTCCAGCAGAAATGTTCCCTACTGCAGCCTGGTGTGCTAAGAACAATCAAAGGCAGCAGCACTTTTCCTCACCATGCTGCAATCTGAATTGCACTGAAATTGCTGCTGTTGCATTAGAAGCTCAGCACCAGCACGCCACATCTTCCCCCAGAACTGAGGCCTGCTGAGGCCTGAGCTCTCCATTTCAACACACCCTGTAAATCAGGCTGCCTGGAAGATTGCAGGCCGGGAACTGTGTGAACACAGCAGTGCATTTCAGCAGAGTTATGGAATCAATCTCATGGAAGGCACATCCTTTAAGCTTAAGACTCTATTCTACAAAATCTAACCAGCAATTGTTTTGGTGGCCTGTGCAGGTTTTGGGGACTGTGCATGTTTGCTTTGGATGTTGTTTTCTTTGTTTCTAAATACAAAATTCACTGGATTCAGAAGAGAAAGCCCCAGATTCATTAGGACAAAGAACCACAGGGACATATGTGGCTGACAAGAACACTCAACATTTCTAAGGGTAACACCAGAAAGAGAGGGAAAAGATAAAGATTCTTTAAATACCTGAAAGGATCCAAAATGTCTAGGTGACCTGTCAAGTGACTAAGTTTGTGGTAAACTCTAAAAGTCCAGATTCCTATTCGGTAATTGTCTGAAAGAAAAGAAAGCCATAAATCTGCTTGACCTTTAGTTTGCCAGGACTTCCTCACGGGATTCTGCCACAACTTGGATCACAAGTGAGGGTGGCAAATTTTGCTAGAAAACTTTGATAACTAGGCAGCATTTTTTCCTCCTCACTGAATTACAGGAAGGGTTTAAAAGGAAAAAAAAAATACAAAAGAGGGTAAAGAAATTCTGTCATACCTCTTAGGCGTTCATCATCTTTGGAGAAGAAAAAAAAACTCTAGCACTTTCTGTGCGGGGTAAAGAAAGAAACCTAGAAAAGGACAAAGGGATTTGAGCATCCTAAATTGTACTATCAAATTCCATGAACACAAGTTAATCCTGTAGTGCTTCAGAGAAATGGCGTACATTGAAAAGCTTTATTCCCTAGGAACCAAATAGAGCTTTTTATTTTACAAAACCCTCTTTTAAAGAGAAAACTGACTGTGTCTTGGGCTTTTGGCCAAACTCAGTTTGGTGAAACCAAAATGACCCAGTTAATTTCTTGTGCTCTACTCTTTCTTTCCATATTCAGCTTCAATGGGCTGCTGGGAGTTTTGACTCTGTGCAGCACCAACGGTTTTCCAAGATGACTTTCATTGCTCAGAGGTGTGCAATGTCAGTTTCCCATTCCCTGAGTGCTGCTATTAATATTCCCACAGCATCCAACTACTACAGCCAAGTAGACAACAAAGAGAAATGCAACTTGCATTTCTTGGTCCTGTTCGATTTCTGACATCTCAGGCTCATCGTCACCCTCAGAACTGCTGTCCTGGAAACGTGGATCCTCTTGCCATGTGGCTTTTACCGGCTTTATTGTCCCAAGCGTGTAAGGCTCTGCAATGACAGCACCAATAGAGAAAAAAAGGCAAAACCAGATTATTCCTCTACTGGTCAGGAAAAATTCCTCCTTTCACGTGTAATCCTTGCAGTGGAGAAGAGAGATTTAGGAAGGACAGAATCTGCTCCTGCCAGGTTTTCTAAGTTACATCTCTGCTCCAGTATTTTCCACTTTGTTCCAGGGATCCCTTATGTATTCTTAAACATTTCTCATTGCATTCAGAAGACGCTGAATACCTTCTCAGTTCAGCAGAAGTGTGGGGGCTCGTTGCTTTGTGCTGTTGCATTGGGTTTTTTAATATTTTGGGATAACTTCACGGGGTTTCTTTTCTCTCCTGCATGACTGGGACTCGAGTTAATGTTGTTTCATCTTCATTTCAGACGGCCTCATTTTATCTAAGGTTAGGACACCCCAATGGTCATGTGTCATTCCATTTCCTTTTTCTAAAGGTCCAAGAGTAGAATTCAGTAACAAACAGAATGTTCATGGATCTTGGGGCCAGCTCTCGGACTTTGCTCCTCCCTCTACATTAAAGCACATTTCCTTAAAAGCCTTGTGAGGTTCTATGAAACTTGATATGACTGGTGTGTCACCTTTTTCCCTGTTTGAGGAATTCAGGGCATGAGAACAAGCTTTTTCACCCCTCAGCAAAAACCCCAATGCCTTCTCAAAGCATGCCTTTCAGAATTCCTGAGATGCAAGCATGAGGCACCTCTCAATAATCTACCACAACCCTGGCAAGCAGAAATGAAGATCAAAATGCTTCTGCCTAATTACTGACTTCTGTTGCTGAAAATCCCCTGCATCCTGACCTTCTTTACACCATATTGCCCTACAGTGCCTGCCAGAAGCTCTTCCTTAGCAATGGCACTGTTAGAAGGGTTCTGCTGTTACCTTCTTTGATGCCCAACACCTCTGTGCCTCCAGAGAAGGAGAACTTGAAAGAACTCTTCTCCTGATCTGCATCTTTCTCAGGCAAAGGTCCCAATTGGTCATCTGGGGCAGAGTCCTGTGCATCCTCTTTGTGCCAGGGTATTTCCTCAGTCTATTCTGTTTTGTTTTTGAAGGTCTTTCAAAGAAGAAACCAGAATAGACGGAGGAAATACCGTCTATTTTGGTTTGTTCTTTGAAAGACCTCTTTCAAATCTGCAGCAATACTTTCGAAGTGGTCTTCAGACACTTGATGCAGTGTCTCACTCTCTTTCTTCTTTTTTTGGCTTTACTGAAATGAGATTGTTCAAGGATAGCAACACAGCACACGTCCTTTTCAGACACAGCTTCCCTAAGAGCCACCTTGCTCTCAATGTCTCCCTAAGCATATCCAAGCCCATTAAGGAGTGGTTCATTATCAAGGGTGAGCAGTGGGGAAACATCTGAGGTTGAAGTCTAAAGGCAGGAACAAGAGTCCTTTTTAATTAGCCACATCCTTAAGTGACTTTTCACTGAATACACAGTTACACAAAAATCAAGGTATTTAGCCCAGACTTCTTCCTGCCAGTAGAAACATCAAGAGCTAATAGGGTTTGCTCACAGAGCTGCACATCTCAGGGTCCCTGCACTGACCGTTCTCACCTAAGGGAGTAAAGTGAAAGGGGGGAATCCGGCAGCTCTGTAATATAGGTCCTGGATTCAGTGGTCCATTGTGGGGATGTGATGAAGGCATGATGGGTATTGCTTGTAAATTTTGTGGGAACAGATGGAAATTTTCTATGAATAATGCATGATATGTGGTAGTCTGTTGATGATATGGAGATAAGGGGTGGTACCACGTTGGGCGCCAATATTTTGTCCTGGTATAGGGCAAATTTGGTAGAGAACCTGCAAAGAAGGGCCCCTCTAGAAAGCAAACCCACATGGCTCCTCCCCCCAACCAGTTCGGGAAAAAATTTCTCAGAGAGAAGTGGAAAGAACGTGTTTATTTAACAGGCACAGCACCCCCAGCACACAAAATGAACAATACCAGATGACACCGCTCTGAGAAAGATGACAAAATCAGAAAGTCTCTTCCGGGGGTGCTTGCTCTATTAGTCCCTCCGGCGCTGGGGCAGCTGCTGCAGCCAAATGGTGCAAACCCTCGGTGTTCCCAAGTCTCAGTCCGGAGCAGGTTCGAGATGGTCACAGAAAAAGGAGAGGAGAAACAGTCCAGGAAGGAATTTGGACTGTTTAGCTAGAACTAGCTAATAAGCAGAAGCAAAAGCAAGAGCAGCGAGACAGCAAGCAAAGCAGAAAGCCAAAAGCAAAAAGGGAAAACAGCCCTATGTACTGCCCATCTCTGTGTCCCTGATAAGAGAAACCCAAACAAAACTTTCACTCTTCAGAGACAGTCTTAAAGGCACAGAACAGATGAATGGGGATACAAGCATCATAACATCCCCCCAGGAGAGTCACAACCAACATACATAAAACCTTTTCCCAGATATTTCCTGTGATTTTTGACAGACTCACATCTTAGTCTTCTCAGACAAACTTTGAGCACAGTGGGAATGTCTTCAAGTTGCCATCTTTGTTTGCTTCTGGTGGAACTCCCTCAGTTCTAGAGCAGGGCCTTCTCTCAGCTTCCTGCTGGCCCCGGGCTCTCCTCCCGGCCTGCTGGGCTTGGTTGGGTGGCACAGCCTGTGCCAAGGGGTGGCAAGGTGCCTGCAGGCCCCAGCTCTGGGGGAAACGGAGAACGTCCTGCCCGCATCCACCGTGCTGCCAGCTCAGCAGTGCAGCACAGCACGGGCTGACGCTCCCCATTGCTCCCACAGGTGCAGCTGGAACCACAGCACGTGTTCCTGATGCCCAGAAGGGCCTTGGAAGGGGTTTCTGTCAGGGAACAGGCTTCTGGCTAGGGTTCCTGGCAGGCCTGCTTGTCTTGGAGCTTATCTTCATCTTATGCTCTGTCCGAATTTGGACTTAAGAGGAGACAGTAAGAGTTTAGTTCACCTTTCCCTCAAACAGGTTTTTTTGAAAGTCTACTGTACATAGGAAACATTCCCAGTGAGGCTGCAGTGTAGGTGTGGCCAGTCCATGATTGTCCAAAGAACTCTGCTGAGGGTTCTGCTGCTGCCCAGAGCTTTCATTGGCCTCCTAATTGCTGGGCCTTGTCCTGGGGGGCCCGCTGGGGCTGCAGCCAGTGCTGGCTCCCACTGAGGCTGCCTGGCCCAGAGCAGCCCCAGGGGCACAGGGCAGAGGCAAAGCACAGTGGGGAGGAGAAAGAGCAGGGACGAGATTGCCCTTGAAAGGCAGAGGCGCTCTGGGGCCCGCTCCTGGCCAGGGAGCCTGCCCAGAGCCGTGCCCTGCTGGCCGGGGCCTTGAGGGGCAGCTGTGCAGCTGGGCCAGGCTGTGCCAGCAGCTCCAGCCGTGCTGGGGAGCCTTGCCAGCTCTGGGCCCGGCTGTGCAGGAGGGTCCCTGTGTGCCACTGGCAGCTGGGGCCTCAGCCACCTTCTCTCTCCACAGGAGCTCCCGTGCATCTCTAGAAGAGGAGCCTAACAACTCAGGTAAAATGCTCTCAACCTTTTATCTAAATTTTGCATGTGTGCCCCTCTCTGCCCTGCCATGGCTCCAGCACCGTCATGAACTCTTCCCAAAACCCACCCCTCCCAAACGAGACCCTCTGCGCCTGAGCCCCCTGGTCCTGTTCCCCAGCCAGGATTGAAGTTGGCCAGCCCCTGTCTGCCAGGGCAGGGCTTGGCCCGCATTTGATGTTTCAATAAAGAAATGGAGTTGTCACAGCTCTGTCCAGGTGGCAGGCTCAAAGCCCACCCAGCACCAGCACAGGCCGAGTTCCATGGCCAGGAGCAGCCGTGGATGCCCACAGTGTGGGCAGGCAGGAGCCAGGCAGGGGCTGCTGTGACCAGTGGCGGGGCCCCAAGGGCTGGGGGAGCCCATGCTGAGTGTCCCTGGGCTGAGGGCACATTTCCTTCCCCGGCATCATCTGGGCCTGGGCCCCATGAGGCAGGCATGGATATTTTGGGGTCCCTGCTGAGGGGTGCAGGGATTTCTCACGAATCACAAAGGTGTATTGATAGCCTCTCCGATGGTGTGCAGGGATGCCTCATGAGGTGTGCAGTGGGGTTACATTTGAGGGGGATTTTTACTCTTCTCAGCACAGCAAAGGGTCACTTGGCCGAGGTTTTGCAAAGCTGGGAGAAAGCCTCTTGCAAAGCCTTGGGCCCGGTGTGCGGCACAGCGGGCGGGCGGAGCCCATCCCCTGGGGCCAGGCCGGGCTGCTCAGGCCGGGCGGGGCCGGGCCAGGCTCGGGCCCCGGCAGGGAAGGGCCGCGGCCCTGGGCTCTGATGAGGCTGCTGAGCTCCGCCCTGGCCCTGTGCTGCAGCCCAACACATTTACAGCCGGGGCCGTGCCCTGGCCCACAGGAGGCACCCGGGGCTGCAACTGAGGCGGCGCCTTCTCCTACTCAAGGGGGCTGGCTGTGTTCCTTTGGAGGATCCAGAGCCTTGTACCTCTGCCTGATGGTGCAAAGATCCCCCCAGCATCCCTGAGCTTGCAGAAATAAAGGCTTTGTGCTCGTTGGTATGTTTGCCCAATTATCCCATCATCAGAAAAACCAAACAATATTAGAGGGAGCAGCAATTTTAACTGAATAGTTTAGAAAATATATTAAATTGGATACACTTGAAATATTGACAATATAATTTGATTAAATATAAGGGATAATTTAGTTCCAATAATAGTGCATAAGCAAAAGATAACCACGGGGCACGACGTGCAAGGTTCTTGGACCCTTGCCACCTCACGTACAAGCTTGCCAAGTGAAGATTCTCCCCTTCTATGCCATATGTCAATGGCATCTCCTCCCATTTTCGATTCATCACACTTCTACCCCTGCCCTCATCACCACCTTTACCGCGCATGCTCCACCACTCGTTTTGCTGGTCGCACCCCTTTTTGGGGGTCGTCTTTGGATGAAGGCTCTCTTCTTCTTCGATGTCTTTTAATTCACTTTTGGGTTACGCATGTGCACCAAGCTAGCATAATACAAGCCAAAATGAACATAATATTATACTTACACATCAAAGGAATAAATCTCTTGTAGCTGGCATTTTCCTGGGACCCAACGCAGGTTTCCCTTTCTTTCTGTTAATTTTTAGTAATCAGATCCCTGCTTGGTTTCATTTGCTAAAAATCCCAAAAAGTATCAGCTTTTGTTGTGTGCAGCTGTCTGACTTTCCCAGGAACATGGCAGAGGTGTAAAGAGGGAAAATGCCAGGAAATGATGAAATGAGCCTGATCTGTGTGTTCAGGAGCAGAAAGGGACCTGGGGGTACTTGTAACAGCCAAAATGAGGGATGTGGGACTCTAAGGGCTCTGCAAAATGCAGTTTATTGTATCCAAAATGCAGTTTATTCCATCCAAAATGCAATTTATTGTGTACAAAATGCATTTATTCCATTCAAGAGGTTACAGCAGTCCAGGGTTGTGGGTGACAGAGCTGTGCCTACAGCTGTCAGCTACAGCTGCAGGCAGGCCTGGATACCCTTTGGTTTTGGTTACAATGCATTAGATACTTTTCTATGCTGAGCATTTTCATACCGTAAAACCAATCTATACCTTAACTTTTATCTATAGCCTATCACAACTACTATAATTACCATATTAATGTTACTATTCTCCAATCAGTAAAATTTTGTACATCACAGTTTAAGCTAGAAGATATTTTTCAGTTTTCTAACAGTGGATAATTCTGAGACTTTTTTCTACTTGCAACATTTGCTGACTCGTTTGCCTGTGCTATCCTTCTGCTTGGTAAAAACATCTTCTTGTCTGAGGTGGGTTTCAGCCAGAAAAACGTCTTCTTACTACCACACATTTTGCCTCCTTGGTTATCCAGTAAGAGTGGCTCAGCAATTATTTTCTTCTATATCAAAACATGCTTCCATCTCTATTCCTTCATCAGACTCTACATGCAAAAGTCTTTCTGCCAAGCACACATATCTGTGAGACTTTCTTGTCAAACTTTCATCCTTCCCAGCAGGTACTGGTGACAGCAGGCTGGACATGAGCCAGAAGAGTGCCCTGGTGGCCAAGGAGGCCAATGGCTCCTGGCCTGGATCAGGAATGGTGAGGCCAGCAGGAGCAGGGAGGTCGTTCTGCCCCTGCACTGGGCACTGCTGAGGGCACACCCTGAGTGCTGTGCCCAGCCCTGGCCCCTCAGTTTGGGAAGGACTTTGGGACACTGAGCACATCCAGAGGGGACAACAAGGCTGGAGAGGGGCTGGGAACACAAACCCTGTGAGGAACCCCTGAGGGAGCTGGGGATGCTGAGCCTGGAGAAAAGGATGCTCAGGGCTGCCCTCATCACGCTGCACAGCTCCTGATAGGTGCCTGTGCTCAGCTGGGGCTGGGCTCTTCTCAGGGTCTCTCGCTGCTCAGAGTGACCCTGAGATGTGTTAGAAAGTCTCTTTTCCCAGCCCGGTGCTCAAAGAATGAGGCAGAGCTCTTCAGTTCTCAGGCTCAAGGTTGTTTATTGTATCTTGTCTATAAAATTCTTTCTTCTGACCCGCTGAGGTCTGCTCAGCAGAACACTCAGAGGAACTCTGCCTGCCCCAACGTTCTGTTATGTCTTTATTCTAAAAGCTGTGTACACAATATTTACAGTTACTTCCCAACACCTATCACCTATGTTAGACAGTGAACTCCTACTCTAAACCAATCTGTAAACAGCAGAAGATGGAGGCCAAGGAGAAGAAGGAGAAAGGCCCAGATTCCTCCATCTTGCCCCCTGAACCCCCATTCTAAAACCACCAAAAATCTATTTTTCCACTCTGTGATAAATTCACTATCCTTCTACTTAAACTTTTGTGGCTTGTCATTCTTCATACAAGGTTGGTAATTGTTTTTTCCAAGGGCTGAATCAAAGGCACAGGGGTCTTGGGCTCTGTGCCAAGGTCTCTGAGCCCCCTGACAGAGTCTTGAGTCCTTCAGGACAACCAGATGAATTTCCTGGGTTCCCACAGGCTCTTTCTCCAGGCAGCACTGACAGAACCAGAGGACACAGACTCAATCTGCACCAAGGGAAATACAGGTTGGATATCTGGAAAAAGTTTTTACAGAAAGGTGATAAAGTTCTGGAATGGCTGCCCAGAGAGGTGGTGGAGTCACCATCCCTGGGTGTGTTTAACAAAGCCTGGATGTAGCACTGGGTGCCAGGGTTTAGTTGAGCTGTTGGGACTGGGTTGGACTCGATGAACTTGAAGGTCTCTTCCAACCTGGTCAGTCTGAGAATTCTCAGAATTCTGTGAAAGGGGCAATGGAAAGACACAAACTGTGCACTTTGCCTCCCATAACTGCTTTGTCCGACTGCTTAAACATTCTCTTAACAAAGTCTGACCAGGGAAAGGCTGTACCACAAAAGGAACATTCCCACATCAAACACCATGCCTGCACTGTAAATACAAAATGTTGGGAATAAGAATCCCAATATTACCAGTTAGATTGTGCCTAGGTCAGTGTGATCCTCGCTGCTGAGCCAAAGGCGGCTTCTGTGGTGCTTTACCCCAGAGATACCTTGGCTGCTGGAGATTGCAGCGGGGCACTGAACAAGTCCAGGCTTTTTAGGAACTCCGTTTACCTCAGGAGAGAGAGCTTCTGGCGATGGTGAAAAGAAAAAGGAGAGGATTCCGCTGGAGGGTTTCCAGATGTTTATTCCATGGTTACAGAGGTCTGAACCGGGGCAACTGCTCCAACAGAATGCCGACCGCATGGTCTGATTAACCTTTTAAGCTCAGGGACAGCGGAAGGGGAGGGGACAGGTGAGCTACCAACCAGGTGAAAGGGGCAGGGTCTCAAGGGACTAGGGACACCTATATGGTCCAATGTCCCCCAGGCCTGAGGAGCATGTTTTGAATTTGACCAACCACACGACGTCTTGCTGGAATCTTAAGCCTGATTGACAGGACTCACTCAGCAAGGGGGTGAGGGGGAAGGGAGAGAGGTATAGGCACACCTGGGAAGGGACCCGGAAGTTTAAAACAGGACATTGCAACACACCGCAACATCTCCCCCTAGTTTTGTTTAAAAAGAAGAGGACTGTGTTTATGGTGCAGAATGATTGCCAAACCATGGTTGGTAAATCGGTTCTTCTTCTACAGGAGGGTCAGTGTTTTCCACTGAGGCTTCCAGGTCATCCATTGGAGCACTGAGGGCTTCCAAATGGTAGACTTCAGGAGGGGGGATGAGCATGAAATTAACTTGAGAACCATGCATTTGATTAGTCCAAAACCAATGCTAACAACTACAATAACTATAACTAAAATAAACAGCACTAAAAACACAGTTTTCAGAACAGATCCCAACCAGCCCGCGAGTCCCCAGCCTTTGAACAGTCCATTCAGCCAGTTGTCAGTTTCTCTGTTGATGTCCGAGAACCTTTGTCAAGGTAGTCCATATGTGGTTTGGGCTGCGGTACTATGTAGGAGATCGCAGGTGGGATGATCACGAGTAGGACAAGAAGCAGGCTCGGTCTCATGGCGTCTCGAGGCTACACACGAACAGTGGGATCTAAACTGGTACAAGGAACTTGAGACAAACATATATTACAAGCTATTCCAGATAGGAGGCTTAAATGGAATTTCCTCCAGAGAACGCGTGCGGCGTTTTCTTCTCCAGGCAGCGTGAGCAACCTGGGGTGCTTCTGCAGATTTCTCTGAGACTTTGGGAACATAGGGCTTTACCCATTTGGAAGGAACCCACCTTAAACCAGAGGGGGTGGACACACAGGCGTATCCACGTCCCCAAGTAACCAACTTGTAAGGTCCCACCATTTTCCAAGTCTCAGGGTCCTTTACTAAAACCGGAGGTTTTTCTTTCATCAACCTGTGACTGCTCCCCCCAAAGTGGCGTAGGATGGGTGGGTTCAGGCTGTCAAAAGAACAATTCAGAAAATTGATTGTGAATAGTGCCCTGGATAACCGGATGTGGGGAGGTTCTACCTTCAGAACCTGTTGTTGCTGGTCCAGGACCCTTTTAATATCACAGTGAGTTCTTTCTACAATGGCTTGACCTGTAGGGGAGTAGGGGATGCCAGTTTTGTGCTCTACTCCCAATTGCTGCAGGAAGCTCCCAAATTCCTTGGATTTATAAGCAGGCCCATTATCAGTTTTCAGCACCTTGGGGATGCCCATGAAAGAAAAAGCCTGTAAGAGGTGCTTAATAGCATCAATAGATGATTCTCCTGTGTGGGCAGAAGCATAGATCGCTCCAGAAAAGTATCTACACTAACATGAACATATTTCTGCTGTCCAAAAGCTTGTATGTGTGTTACATCTGTTTGCCACAGTTCACAACTGTTCAGTCCCCTTGGGTTTGCTCCCGTGCTCACTGTAGGGAGTGCATGTTGTTGGCAATTTGGGCACGTGGCCACAATCGCTTTGGCCTGTTCTCGAGTGATGTTAAACTGATGAACCAGGCCAGGTGCATTTTGGTGGAAAAGCTGGTGGCTGATTTTTGCCTGTTCAAAAACATTTGGGAGAGTGGCCATCACTGCAGGCGCAGCAAGAGCATCTGCCCTTCTGTTGCCTTCAGCGATAAACCCTGGCAAGTCAGTGTGTGACCTGACATGCATCACATAAAATGGTTGCTCTCGGTGAGTGACTAACTTTACCAGTTTTGAGAGCAATTCAAAAAGTGCGATGTTAGATACATCTTGCAGTATTGCTTGATCTGCTCTGGATACTACTCCTGCCACGTATGCAGAGTCTGTAATCAGATTAAATGGTTCTGAGAACCTTTCAAAAGCCCTAACAACCGCAGCCAATTCAGCAACCTGAGGTGAACCTTCCACCTCAGCAATGTCCGTCTCCCACTGCTGGGTTTGAGGATCCTTCCAAGTCATAACGGACTTGTGGGACCTCCCGGACGCATCTGTAAAGACAGTTAGAGCCCTTTTTAAAGGTCTCCTACTTAGAGCAGTTCTTAATTTTAAAGTAAATTGAACATCTTGCTCAAACAATTTGTGAGCGGACCGTGCTACCGAAAATTGTCCTGAGTAGGAATCCAGAGCAAACTGCAACACTTCATTTTCTTGAAACAATTGTTCCAGTATTTTCATAGTATTTTGACCTGATTTTAACTCAACTGGAATGTGAATGCACTTAAAATCACATCCTGCTAACTCCCTGATCCGGGTCCTTGCTTTCCGGATCAGTTCCGCTAACAGCTCCTGAGGCTTTGTCAGTCTCTTGGACCTTTTGAGACTGAGGAAAACCCATTCTATGACCAAGAGAGAGTCCCTCTGGTCCCGTTCCTTTTTTGGTGTGTTCTTTGCCTTAGGTGTTTGTTTTTCCTCCCACTGGAAAATAATTCCATGGAGGTGTGGCAACTTACCTAGGATGATAAATTTGAATGGCAGGTCAGGCCGGCATCGGTGGGCCTGTCTTGTGGACATTGCAATCTGAACCTTTTCTAGAGCTTTCTGTGCCTCTGGGGTAATAGACCTAGGAGCACCTGGGTCCTCTCCCCCTTTTAATAAATTGAAAAGAGGGGCAAGGTCTTCATTAGTCAGACCAAGCCATGGTCTTACCCAATTCAAAGACCCACACAACTTGTGGACATCCGCAAGGGTCTTGATCCTTGGATTGATTTCTAGTTTTTGAGGAACAATGGTCCTATTTCCAATTTCTAAGCCCAAATACTTCCAAGGTGGCATCTTTTGAATTTTCTTTTCCTGGAGCTCGAACCCTGCAACAATCAATGCATCAATCGTTAGGTCAAGCGCATGTGTTAGTAAATCATCATTGGGGGCACACACGAGGATATCATCCATATAATGATAGATGATGGCCTTCTCTGCGGCTGCACGCACTGGGGAAAGCAGGGAAGAGACATACCACTGGCAGATAGCTGGAGATACTTTTAATCCCTGAGGAAGAATGGTCCAATGGTACCTTTTCATAGGAGCTTCTAAATTGATAGAAGGGACTGAGAATGCAAACCGTGGTGCATCATCAGGGTGCAATGGTATTTGGAAAAAACAATCTTTAATATCAATAACAGCTAATTTCCAATTTTGGGGAAGCATTGTTGGGGATGGCATACCAGGTTGGGGAGAACCCATATCTTCAATTACATTATTAATTTGTCGGAGGTCACAGAGGAGTCGCCACCTCTTTTTGGCAGCTTTTTGGATGACAAACACTGGAGAGTTCCATGGGGACATGGTCTCCACAATGTGGCCCTTTTTTAGTTGCTCTTCTACTAGTTCTTCAAGCACTTTTATTTTTTGTTTACTGAGTGGCCACTGTTTCACATCAACTGGTTTGTCTGTTTTCCACTTCAGTTTTTGGATGGGGCGCTGTTGTTCAATGACTGCTGCACAAAAATGCTGTGGAGAGTCTGGAATATCAATTGTGACACCCCACTGGGCCATTAAATCTCTCCCTAACAAAGGCTCTGAATAATCTAACACAAATGGACGGATATTTGCCAATCGTCCATTTGGACCCTCGAATTGAATAATGCTTTTGGATTGTTTTGCCAGTTGCAGACCTCCTACACCTCGAAGGTGACCAGCAACATTTTGCAAAGGCCAGTGTGCTGGCCAGTCTTGTACTGGAATCACTGTGCAGTCTGCACCTGTGTCTACAAGCATCTCAATGCGTTTAGACTCCCCACCCCCACTGACATTGCACCATAATTTGGGTTTATCTCTCCCAATAACTTGGACCCGGGCGACTGTGGGCCCTTGTTTTTCAATATTTTCAGGTAAAGATGGTACAGGGATAGCTTGAACAACAATTTGTCACTTGGGAAGAAACAGGGGTGGGTGGAAACAGTGCAAGCCGAGAATAAATTGCTTGGGATCTGATGTTGTCATTCCCGGAGCAATTTTGATCTCTTTTGGTGTGTGTTTGCTGTCCCATTTGACGATGTACTTACAACGAATTTGGTTCCAAGTACCCTTCTGTTCAGGATTTACAGAGACAAAATGCCAGTCAGTGTCCTTCAGGTGGAGTGACTCTGTCAGCTGCAACCTGTAAGGCTCATTGACAGATGATGTGGTTAATACAGGATCACTCAAATCATAACAAAGGTTATTTTGTTTCACCTTCAACAGTGGACTAGCAGACTTGGTCTTTGAAGCACCTGCTTCACTTACACAAATGTTAATGTTATCGTGCACTTGATTTGTTTTGCTACCCTTATTCTCTTGGCCTGCTCTTTTTATGTCTGCATGCCTGGCAGGCGGGCCTCCCTTTTCAGTTTTTTTGTTGTTGACCCCCAGGGAGGGCTTGTAGTTCTCCTCCCCTGCCATTTCTAAATTCATCAAATTCCCTTTTCAGGGGGCACTGGTTACTCCAGTGTCCTAGCTTATTACAAAGCAGGCATGGTTTAGTGGGCTCAACCATTGCTGGTCTCCGCTGCTGCCCAGGGTACTGCTGTGCTGAGGGAAAAGGTGCAGGGCTGGCAACAGCGACACGCTGAGGTGGTCTTGGCAGCAGCCTTGGTCTGGTGTCTTCAGCCACAGTCATCAGAGGCCCTTTCCTGTTACAGACTAGGAGCATATCTTTTAATGTAGGGGAAGGTTCCATAGGAAGGCTCAGGATTGCCGCTTGACACGGTTCATTGGCATTTGTAAACGCTATTTCTTCTAAAATTGCTTCCTAGCATTTTCCTTTTTAACCTGTATTTCAATGGCTCTAGTTAGCCTTTCTACAAATTTGAAAAAAGGCTCTGATGGTAGTTGTTTGATTTTACTATAGGGCTCAAAAGGCCCCTCAGGTTGGAGGGAAAAGAATGCTGTTTCAGCTGCTTCTTTTACCTTCTTGAGTGTTTCTGCAGGAATTGCAGCAGCTTGGACTGAGGGAGAAGACCACTGGCCTTCACCACAGAGGTGCTCCATGGTGATAGGGTTACCACTGTTGTCTTTTGCTGTGTTTGGATCAGCCTGTAAGCCTGGGAGAGCATCTTTTAGCAGTTGTTTCAATGCTGATTCCCATAATTTGAATTCCGTGGATGTCATGAGACATGAAAAAAGCTGTTTTAAATCATGTGGAACCACAACAGTCCTACTTAATTCAGAATTTAAAAGGCCACGGAAATATGAACTGTGTGGACCATATTCTTTATGAGATTTACAGATCTCTTTAATCAATTGTCGTCCAAAAGATCTCCAATTAGCAGTTGGGGCTGCTCCAGCTTGAGCTGGAGGCTGAAACGTAACAGGGGCTAGTGACAACATGGGACTGTGCATTGGGTCTGCCGTCCCCTGCTCTGTATCCCTGGAATCAGAAGCATTGGGATCACAGCTACAGGTTTGGGGACAGGCAGTGGGTGTGTCCCCACCGTGGGAACCCGGGGAGGGGGCGGGGACAGGGAGCCGGCAAGGGGCGGGGAAACTGTGGGAACAAGGGGCGGGGATAATGGGCTGGCAGGGGGCGGGGGCGCCTGGTGACATCACGTCAGCAGACGTCCTCTGGGAGGAGTAGAGGGGCAGAGCTGAGGGTACTGCAGGAAAGGCGGGGGCAGGGGGGAAGGGGTCACGAGGAACAGGAGGAGAGGGGGATGGGGCAGGAATTTTGGGATGCTTAAGAGGATTTTGGGAAGAAGAAGACCAGGTTTGGGAAGATGCCACGTGGCATCCACCATCTTGTGGACCCCCTAGGGACTGGGGGCCATTTTGGGCATCACTGCTCTCCGGAAAGCTGACACGTGCTCTGGGTTTTAGAGGAGGGGATACAGGGGGTTGGGAAAGCCACGCAGCCTGGCCAGGGCTTTGTGAACAAAACAACTCAGGTATTCTTGCACACTCTGGGAGCCGACTTCTCAATGAGTGTGCTCTCTTTAAAATACCAAGTTTTGGGGAAAGAGGTTTAGGGGTTTTAGGGCTAGGAGAGGGAGGAACAGGAAGAGCAGAGGTACATGGCTTTACATTTGGCTTTTTCTCCATTTCCTTTTGTTTGAGCAATGCTGTTCGGATTTGTAAACTCCAGAACACAAATTTAGCTGAGGGTGATTTGCCAGATTGTCCTAAGGTTATCAATTCATTCCCAACTTTATCCCAGAATTGAATATTGTGGATTTCTTCAGGGGAAATGTTTGGGAACTGCAGAAAAAGCCATCTTATAAACTGTTTCAATTTTCCTTTAGAGAATTTCACATTACTCTTGATTAAAATGCTAACAATATTATAATACACTCCCCTTTGTACAATGCTAAGTTTGGAACCCATGTTAGATGTAAAAAGCAAAGTACTTAATCCCGCCTGACCAAAAACAAAGCTAAAATCAGCTACCTGTTTCTAAAAAAACCACAGATAGAAAGCGATAGCAAGCAGACAAAAGTTTCACAATGCAGCTGTATATACTGCTTTTAAAATTCCCGGGCAGCAGCAGCAGGGCACGCCCTGCCGAGCCGAGGCAGACACAAAGCCTCCCCCGCCGTGGAATGCAGCCCCCCCACGGAGCAAAGGGAGCAGCCACTCCACGTGGCAGCCGAAACCGGGGGGCCCCCCGCCGCCGCGTGTGCAGAGAACACTCCCGACCCCGCAGATCCCCCAGCCACGTGGAAAGAGAGCCCCCCCCCTCTCCCCCGCGGAGCAGAGAAAGAAAGAGAGTCTCCTAACACGTGTCCGAGCACGCTGCTGAGCCGGGGGAGAAGGGCAGAGAGCGATCCCGCTCCGGCGCGAATTCTAAAAGACAGTGAAACACGCGGCAGGAAAGCTAAAACTAGAACGCTATGAATTCCCATCTGTGGGGCTGCGCAGCTAAAAATGCAAAGGCAAAAAAGGAACAGAACTCGCGGCAGAGTCTGTTTTTGAGCTTCTGCTCTACCGAAAGCAGAGATACTCACGTGAAATGGAAGCTGTAGGTGGCTGGGTCTAGGCAGGCAGGTCTCCACCAGAAAAGGACCTCTCTCTGGGTGCAAGAGAGGCTCTCCTTTTCTTCCTCTGGAAAATCTGCTCACCACAATGAAGCTGGGCTTTCCAGAAGGCGCCGAACAGTCCACGAAACTTTTTCTGGGAATATTCCCAAAGTCTCTAGCTGAGGGCAATGCAACCAAAGCCCTTCCAGATGGATGCACGGCTGGCAGAAACTTCTCTGAGGTACTGCGAGTCCGTTTTCGGGCTGCGGAGTCACTTGCCCACCCAGGGACGCCAATATATTGGAATATGAATCCCAATATAACCAGTTAGATGGTGCCTGGGCCAGTTCTGACCCTCGCTGCTGGGCCAAAGGCAGCACTGTGGTGCTTTACCCCAGAGATGCCTTGGCTGCTGGGGATTGCAGCGGGGCACAGACGCAAGTCCAGGCTTGTCAGGACTCCGTTTACCTCAGGAGAGAGAGCTTCTGGCGATGGTGAAGAGAAGGAAGGAGTGGATTCTGCTGGAGTGTTATATCCAGATGTTTATTCCACGGGTACAGAGGTCTGAGCCGGGGCAATTCCTGCAACAGAATGGAGGCCGCATGGTCTCATTAACCTTTTAAGCTCAGGGCAGGGGAAGGGGAGGGGACAGGTGAGCCACCAACCAGGTGAAGGGGCAGGGTCTCAAGGGACTAGGGACACCTATACGGACCAATGTCCCCCAGGCCTGAGGGACCAGTCACACGACGCCTTGCTGGTATGTTAGCCTGATTGACAGGGCACACTCAGCGAGGGGTGAGGGGGAAGGGAGAAGGTAAAACAGGACATTGCAACACACCGCAACAATGATGCAAAACCACCACAACAGCACAGAGCACAGAGCTCCTTTGTCCATATGTAGTGGTCATATGCCCAAGACCTCAAAATCCCTTATTAAGTGATCTCTGTGCCCTCTCCAAGGTGTTTCCAAATGAAAACATTCAGCTCATAGTCTAAGAAAATCACCAGAGGACAGAGCCAGCCTGACCTGTTTGTCCTGGTTTTTTTTTTTGTCTAGGAGCAATCCTTGGATATATGGAATTTGGGAGGCCAAATTCTAATTTTGGCCATGGTCCCTGGAGAAGAATGCTGGTTCTTTTCCATAGGAATGAAAGAAGAGAGCCCCAGTGTTTCAGAGGCAGATAAGAGATGACCACCAGGGGCCAAGGCAAGACAGAATAAGCATTTTTTTCTGAGAGATACCCTTGCATAGAGGAAAATTTTTTGCAAAAGTACCTATTTTGGCAATGGGTATCTGAAAAGTCAGACGATTCTTTTCCATAGCAAGGAAAACACAGAGCCCCAGTACTCTCAGCTGATGAGAGGCAGCCCATGACATCCCCACATCAGCCAGACCTGTCAGGTAGCCCCTGGGAGGCCAGGCCAGCAAGACCTGTTCCATGTTCCCTCGGTTCCATGGGGCCCCACAGTATCCCAATGGTCCCTTGCTTCCATGAGACCCTGAGGTGTCCCAATGCCCCCTTGGTGACAGGAGGCCCTGAAGGGTCACAATGGTCTCTGGGTTCCATGAAGCCCTACTGTGTCACCATGGCCTCTTGGTTCCATGGGCTCCAGTGGTGCCACAATGATCCCCTTGGTTCTATGGGCTCCAGTGGTGCCACAATGATCCCCTTGGTTTCATGGGCTCCAGTGGTGCCACAATGACCCCCTTGGTTCCATGAGGTCCCCACAGTGTCCCAGGGATCTCCATGGGAAGGAAAGAACTCAGCTCCAGTGTTTCAGGGGCAGTCACCAGAGGCCAAGGCCAGCCAGACTTGACGGTACTGGCAGATTTTGTCTGGGACCAACCCTTATATACAGAGAACTTTCGAGGTGGAATCCCAATTTCAGACATGGACACCCAGAGGAGGACGGTTCTTCTCCATAGGAAGGAAAGCACGGAACACTTGTGTTTGAAAGGCAGATAAAAGGCAGCCATCAGAGGCCTAGGCTAGCCAGACTTTCTATCCTGGTAGCTTTTGTCTGAAAGCAAGCCTTGGATATAGAGAATTTTGGGAGGTGGAGCCCCAATTTTGGCCATTTTTGTGTAGATAAGAAGGATGGTTCTTCTCCAAAGCAAGGAAAGCAGCGAGCCCAAGTGTTTCAAAGGCAGATGAGGAGAGAGGTGGCTCCTGGGAGGCCAAGACAGCCAGATTCGATTGTCCTGGCAACTTTTGTCTTGGAGGAATTCTTGGATATATGGAATTTGGGAGGAGAAATCTCAATTTTGACCATGGACACCTTGAGAAGAAGGACAGTTATTTTCCATTGGAAGGAAAGCACCGAGCCCTAGTGTTTGGAAAGCAGGTGAGATGCAGCCCCCAAGAGGCCAAGACCTCTCCAAGAGGACAGACCTGTCTGTCCTGGCAGCTTTCACTTGGGAGCAGTCCTTGGATGTATGGACTTTTGGAGGTGGAATACCAATTTTGGCCATGGGCACATGGTCAAGATGGATGGTTTTTTCCTTCAGGAGAAAAAAGCGTGAAGTCCAAGTCTTCTGGAAGAAGAAGAGAGGTGGCCACCCTTAGGCCAAGCCAGCCAGACCTGTCTCTCCTGGCACCTTTCATCTAGGGCTTATCCTTGCACATAAGGCATTTTTGGAATTGGAATCTCCATTTTGGCCATGGATGCCTAGACAGGAAGAAGAGTTCTTTTCATTAAGAAGTGTTTCAGAGGCAGATGAGAAGCAGCCATCGACATGCCAAGGTCAACTGGACCTGTCAGGTGGTCCCCAGGAGGCCCAGCCAGCCAGACCTACCCAATGTTCTCTTGATTTCATGGGATCACACAGTGTCACAATGGTCTCCTTGGTTCCATGAGGCCCTGGAGTGTCACAATGTTCCCTTGCTTCTGTAGTGTCACAATGGCTCCGTGCTTCCATGAGGCCTTGCAATGTCTCAACGGCTTCCTGGTTCCACAAAGCCCCTCAGCTCCATGCTCCCTTGCTGTGTCACAGTGGCTCCTCTATGACACTACGGGCTCCACAAGGTCACCATGGACCCTTGGTTCCTTGGGGCCCCCAAGTTTCACAATGGTTTCCTTGATTCCATGAGGCACCACAGTGTCACCATGGCCCCTTGGTTCCATGAGGTTCTTTAGTGTCACCGTGGTGTCCTTGGACCCGCATTGTCACAACTGACCCATGGCTCCATGAGTTTCCATAGAGTAAGAGATGGAATGAGAGATGTGGGACTCCAGATGGCTCTTCAAAATTCAGTTTATTATATCCAAGACTATACAGCAATCTAGGGTCACAGGTGATAGAGCCTGTGCCTACAGCTGTCAGCTCCATCTTCAGACAAGCCTGAAGACCCTTTAGCTTTGGTTACAATGCATTATATACTTTCCTTGCGGAGCATCCTAACACAGAAGAACAAATCTATACCATAACTTTTGCCTATAGCCCATCATAACTTATGTAATTACCATATTCATGTTACTATTCTCCAATCCCTAAAAGTTAGTACATTACTGTTTAAGCTAGAAGTTGCTTTCCAGTTTTCTTGCAGTGGAAAATTCTGAGATCTTTTTTCTGCTTGCAACATTTGCTGACTTGTTTGCCTGTGCTGTCTTTCTGCTTGGTAAAAACATCGTTTGAGGTGGGCTTATCCTTTGCACTAAGTCATAAAAGACCCCTTCTAACTAACATACGCTTTGCCTTCTTAGCTATCCAGTAAGACTGGCTCTGTAATTCTTTTCTTTTGTATCAAAACTTGCTTTCATTTATATTCCTTGTTCAGATTCTACATTCAAAATTCTTTCTGCCAAGCACACATATC
>NW_026992800.1:0-30684 GCF_028769735.1 Zonotrichia leucophrys gambelii
AACAGTGGCCACTCAGTAAACAAAAAATAAAAGTGCTTGAAGAACTAGTACAAGAGCAACTAAGAAAGGGCCACATTGTGGAGACCATGTCCCCATGGAACTCTCCAGTGTTTGTCATCCAAAAAGCTGACAAAAAGAGGTGGCGACTTCTCTGTGACCTCCGACAAATTAATAATGTAATTGAAGATATGGGTTCTTCCCAGCCTGGTATGCCATCCCCAACAATGCTTCCTCAAGATTGGAAATTAGCTGTTATTGATATTAAAGATTGTTTTTTCCAAATCCCATTGCACCCTGACGATGCACCGCGTTTGGCATTCTCAGTCCCTTCTATCAATTCAGAAGCTCCTATGAAAAGGTACCATTGGACTGTTCTTCCTCAGGGCCTGAAAGTATCTCCAGCTATCTGCCAGTGGTATGTCTCTTCCCTGCTTTCCCCAGTTCGTGCAGCCGCAGAGAAGGCCATCATCTACCATTATATGGATGATATCCTTGTGTGTGCCCCCAATGATGATTTACTAACACATGCGCTTGACCTAACGATCGATGCATTGATTGTTGCAGGGTTCGAGCTCCAGGAACAGAAAATTCAAAAGATGCCACCATGGAAGTATTTGGGCTTAGAAATTGGAAATAGGACCATTGTTCCTCAAAAACTAGAAATCAATCCAAGGATCAAGACCCTTGCGGATGTCCACAAGTTGTGTGGGTCTTTGAATTGGGTAAGACCATGGCTTGGTCTGACTAATGAAGACCTTGCCCCTCTTTTCAATTTACTGAAAGGGGGAGAGGACCCAGGTGCTCCTAGGTCTATTACCCCAGAGGCACGGAAAGCTCTAGAAAAGGTTCAGATTGCAATGTCCACAAGACAGGCCCACCGATGCCGGCCTGATCTGCCATTCAAATTTATCATCCTAGGTAAGTTGCCACACCTCCATGGAATTATTTTCCAGTGGGAGGAAAAACAAACACCTAAGGCAAAGGACACACCAAAAAAGGACCGGGACCAGAGGGACTCTCTCTTGATCATAGAATGGGTTTTCCTCAGTCATAAAAGGTCCAAGAGGCTCACAAAGCCTCAAGAGCTGATAGCAGAACTGATCCGGAAAGCAAGGACCCGGATCAGGGAGTTAGCAGGATGTGATTTTAAGTGCATTCACATTCCAGTTGAGTTAAAATCAGGTCAAAATACTATGAAAATACTCGAACAATTGTTTCAAGAAAATGAAGTGTTGCAGTTTGCTCTGGATTCCTACTCAGGACAATTTTCGGTAGCACGGCCCGCTTGCAAATTGTTTGAACAAGATGTTCAATTTACTTTAAAATTAAGAACTGCTCTAAGTAGGAGACCTTTAAAAAGGGCTCTGACTGTCTTTACAGATGCGTCCGGGAGGTCCCACAAGTCTGTTATGACTTGGAAAGATCCTCAAACCCAGCAGTGGGAGACGGACATTGCTGAGGTGGAAGGTTCACCTCAGGTTGCTGAATTGGCTGCGGTTGTTAGGGCTTTTGAAAGATTCTCAGAACCATTTAATCTGATTATAGACTCTGCATACGTGGCAGGAGTAGTATCCAGAGCAGATCAAGCAATACTGCAAGATGTATCTAACATTGCACTTTTTGAATTGCTCTCAAAACTGGTAAAGTTAGTCACTCACCGAGAGCAACCCTTTTATGTGATGCATGTCAGGTCACACACTGACTTGCCAGGGTTTATCGCTGAAGGCAACAGAAGGGCAGATGCTCTTGCTGCACCTGCAGTGATGGCCACTCTCCCAAATGTTTTTGAACAGGCAAAAATCAGCCACCAGCTTTTCCACCAAAATGCACCTGGCCTGGTTCGCCAGTTTAACATCACTCGAGAACAGGCCAAAGCGATTGTGGCCACGTGCCCAAATTGCCAACAACATGCACTCCCTACAGTGAGTACGGGAGCAAACCCAAGGGGACTGAACAGTTGTGAACTGTGGCAAACAGATGTAACACACATACAGGCTTTTGGACGGCAGAAATATGTTCATGTTAGTGTAGATACCTTTTCTGGAGCGGTCTATGCTTCTGCCCACACAGGAGAGTCATCTATTGATGCTATTAAGCACCTCTTACAGGCTTTTTCTTTCATGGGCATCCCCAAGGAGCTGAAAACTGATAATGGGCCTGCTTATAAATCCAAGGAATTCGAGAGCTTCCTGCAGCAATGGGGAGTAGAGCACAAAACTGGCATCCCCTTCTCCCCTACAGGTCAAGCCATTGTAGAAAGAACTCACCGTGATATTAAAAGGTCCTGGACCAGCAACAACAGGTTCTGAAGGTAGAACCTCCCCACATCCGGTTATCCAGGGCACTATTCACAATCAATTTTCTGAATTGTTCTTTTGACAGCCTGAACCCACCCATCCTACGCCACTTTGGGGGAACAGTCACAGGTTGATGAAAGAAAAACCTCCAGTTTTAGTAAAGGACCCTGAGACTTGGAAAATGGTGGGACCTTACAAATTGGTTACTTGGGGACGTGGATACGCCTGTGTGTCCACCCCCTCTGGTTTAAGGTGGGTTCCTTCCAAATGGGTAAAGCCCTATGTTCCCAAAGTCTCAGAGAAATCTGCAGAAGCACCCAGGTTGCTCACGCTGCCTGGAGAAGAAAACGCCGCGCACGTTCTCTGGAGGAAATTCCATTTAAGCCTCCTATCTGGAATAGTTTGTAATATATGTTTGTCTCAAGTTTTTGTACCAGTTTAGATCCCACTGTTCGTGTGTAGCCTCGAGACGTCATGAGACCGAGCCTGCTTCTCGTCCTACTCGTGATCATCCCACCTGCAATCTCCTACATAGTACCGCAGCCCAAACCACATATGGACTACCTTGACAAAGGCTCTCAGACATCAACAGAGAAACTGACAACGAGCTGAATGGACTTTTCAATGGCTGGGGACTCTCGGGCTGGTTGGGATCTATTCTGAAAACTGTAATTTTAGTGCTGTTTATTTTAGTTGTAGTTATTGTAGTTTTTAGCATTGTTTTTGGAGTAATCAGACGCATGGTTCTCAAGTTAATCTCAAACTCATCTCCCCCTCCTGAAGTCTACCATTTGGAAGCCCTCAGTGCTCCAGTGGATGACCTGGAAGCCTCAGTAGAATCATTCTGCACCATAAACACAGCCCTCTTCTTTTTAAACAAAACTAGGGGGAGATGTTGTGGTGTGTTGCAATATCCTGTTTTACCTTCTCCCTTCCCCCTCGCCCCTCGCTGAGTGTGCCCTGTCAATCAGGCTAACATACCAGCAAGGCGTCGTGTGATAGGTGTCCCTAGTACCTTGAGACCCTGCCCCTTCACCTGGTTGGTGACTCACCTGTCCCCTCCCCTTCCCCTGTCCTGAGCTTAAAATGTGAATGAGACCATGCGGCTTCATTCTGTTACCAGCAGTGGCCCAGTGCAGACGTATCTGTACTCATGGAATAAACATCTGGCTACCTTCTAGCAGAATCCATTCCCTTTCTCTCCACCATCGCCAGAAGCTCTCTCCTGAGGAGAACCGAGTCCTGTCTTGTGCCCCGCTGCACTCTGCCGCCAGCCAAGGTATCTCTGGGGTTAAACACCACAGTGCTGCCTCTGGCCAAGCAGCGAAGGTCAGAACTGGCCTAGGCACCATCTAACTGGTTATATTGAGATACATATTCTAATATGTCCCAGCTGCCATTCCTGGGCTAACTGTGCCTCTCTCCCAGGCTCTGTGTCCCAGCACCCATTCCTGGGCTGACTGTGCCTCTCACCCTAGCTCTGTGTCCCTGCGCCCATTCCTGCTCTGACTGTGCCTCTGCCTGGCTCTGTGTCCCAGAACCCACACCTGCGCTCAGTGTTCCTCACTCCCAGCCTCTGTGTCCAAGCACCCATTCCTGGGCTGACTGTTCCTCTCTCCCAGCTCTGTGTCACAGCACCCATTCCAGGTGACTGTGCCCCTCAGCTCTGTGTCCACAGCCATTCCTGGCTCGCCTCTCTCCCTGGCTCTGTGTCTCAGCACCCATTCCAGGGCTGACTGTGCCCCCTTCAGGCTCTGTGTCCCAGCACCCATTCCTGGGGTGACTCGGCCTCTCTCCCTGGATCTGTGTCCCAGCACCCATTCATGGGCTTACTCAGCGCCCGTTGAGGCTTTGTGTCCCAGCACCCATTCCTGGGCTGACTGTGCCTACTCTCACCTGCTCCTGTGTCCAGCCACGCCATTCCTGGCTATGTTCCTCTTCCCTGGCTCTGTGTCCCAGACCCATTCCTGGCATGACTGTGCCTTCTCCAGGCTCTGTGTCCCAGCACCCATTCCTGCTCTGACTGTGCCTCTCTCCCTGTCTGTGTCCCAGCCCCCATTCCTGCTCTGACTGTCCTCTGCCAGGCTCTGTTCCAGCACGATTCTGGCAGATTGTCCTACTAGCTCATGTCCCAGCACCCATTCCTGGCTCATGATTGCGCCTATCTAGGCTCTGTGTCCAGCACCCATTTCCTGGGCTGACTGTGCCTCAGGCTCTGTGTCCAGGCACCCAATCCTGGCCTGACTATGCCTCTCTCCCAGGCTCGGTTTCCCAGCACCCATTCCTGGGCTCTGCTCTCTCCCAGCAGCTGTGTCCAGCACCCATTCCTGCTCAAGTGTCCTCACTCCAGGCTCTGTGTCACAGCACCATTCTGGGCTGACTTGCCTTCACCCAGCTCTGTGTCCTGCGCCCATTCCTGCCTGACGTGCCTCTCTGGCTCTGTGTCCCAACACCCAACCTGGCTATGTCCTTCTCCAGCTCTGTGTCCAGCACCCATTCCTGGGCTACTGTCCTCTCCCAGGCTCTGTGTCACAGCACCCATTCCTGGGCTGACTCTGCCTCTTCCCTGGTCTGTGTCCCAGCACCATTCCTGGGCTTAACTGTGCCTTGCTGGCTCTGTGTCCAGCACCCATTCCTGGCTACTGTGCCTCTCTCCCAGGCTCTGTGTCCAGCACCATTCCTGGGCTGACTGTGCCTCTCTCCCAGGCTCTGTGTCCCAGCACCCATTCCTGGCTCTACTGTGCCCTCTCCCTGGCTCTGTGTCCCAGCACCATTCCTGGCTCAGTGTTCTCACTCCCAGGCTCTGTGTCCCAGCACCCATTCCTGGGCTGACTGTGCCTCTCTCCCAGGCTCAGTGTCCAAGCACCCATTCCTGGGTATTGCCCACTCCCAGGACTGTGTCCCAGCACCCATTACTGGGCTCACTCTGCCCCTTGCCAGGCTCTGTGTCCAGCACCCATTCCTGGGCTCAGTGTTCTCTCATCCAGGCTCTGTGTCCCAGCACCCATTCTGGGCTGACTGTGCCTCTTGCCCAGCTCTGGTCAGCACCCATTCCTGGGCTGACAGTGCATCTCTCCCAAACTCTGTGTCCCAGCACCCATTCCTGGGCTGACTGCGCCTCTCTCCCAGGCTCTGTGTCCCAGCACCCATTCCTGGGCTCAGTGTTCCTCACTCCTTGGCTCTGTGTCCCAGCACCCATTCTTGGGCTGTCTCTGGCACTATCCGAGGCTCTGTGTCCAGGCACCCAATCCTGGGCTGACTGTGCCTCTCTCCCAGGCTCTGTGTCCCAGCACCCATTCCAGGGCTAACTGTTCCTCTCTCCCAGGCTCTGTGTCCCAGCACGCATTCCTGGGCTCAGTGTTCCTCTCTCCCAGGCTCTGTGTCCCAGCACCCATTCCTGGGCTGACTGTGCCTCTCTCCCAGGCTCTGGGTCCACGACCCATTCCTGGGATTAGTGTTCCGCACTCCCAGGCTCTGGGTCCCAGCACCCATTACTGGGCTGACTCTGCCCCTATGCCAGGCTCTGTGTCCAAGCACCCATTCCAGGGCTCAGTGTTCCTCACTCCTAGGCTCTGTGTCCCTGCGCCCATTCCTGCTCTGACTGTGCCTCTGCCTGGCTCTGTGTCCCAGAACCCACACCTGCGCTCAGTGTTCCTCACTCCCAGCCTCTGTGTCCAAGCACCCATTCCTGGGCTGACTGTTCCTCTCTCCCAGGCTCTGTGTCACAGCACCCATTCCTGGGGTGACTCTGCCTCTCTCCCTGGAGCTGTGTCCCAGCACCCATTCATGGGCTTACTCAGCGCCCGTTGAGGCTTTGTGTCCCAGCACCCATTCCTGGGCTGACTGTGCCTCTCTCCCAGGCTCTGTGTCCTGTTGTGGTGTGTTGCAATATCCTGTTTTACCTTCTCCCTTCCCCCTCGCCCCTCGCTGAGTGTGCCCTGTCAATCAGGCTAACATACCAGCAAGGCGTCGTGTGATATGTGACCCTAGTACCTGGAGACCCTGCCCCTTCACCTGGTTGGTGACTCACCTGTCCCCTCCCCTTCCCCTGTCCTGAGCTTAAAATGTGAATGAGACCATGCGGCTTTTATTCTGTTACCAGCAGTGGCCCAGTGCAGACGTATCTGTACTCATGGAATAAACATCTGGCTACCTTCTAGCAGAATCCATTCCCTTTCTCTCCGCCATCGCCAGAAGCTCTCTCCTGAGGAGAACGGAGTCCTGTCTTGTGCCCCGCTGCACTCTGCCGCCAGCCAAGGTATCTCTGGGGTTAAACACCACAGTGCTGCCTCTGGCCAAGCAGCGAAGGTCAGAACTGGCCTAGGCACCATCTAACTGGTTATATTGGGATACTTATTCCAATATATTGGCGTCCCTGTGGGTGGCTCGACTCTGCAGCCCGAAAAAGGACTCGCAGTTCCTCAGAGAAGCTTCTGCCAGCCGTGCATCCAGCTGAAAGGAGCCTGGCTTCAAGACTCCCAGCTAGAGACTTTGGGAATACTCCCAGAAAAAGTTTCGTGGACTGTTCGGCGCCTTTGGAAAGCCCTGCTTCATTGTGGTGAACAGATTTTCCAGAGGGAGAAAAGGGCAGCCTCTCTTGCACCCAGAGAGAGATCCTTTTCCGGTGGAGACCTGCCTGCCTGTACCCAGCCTACAGCTTCCATTTCACGTGAGTATCTCTGCTTTCGGTAGAGCAGAAGCTCAAAAACAGACTCTGCCGCGAGTTCTGTTCCTTTTTGCCTTTGCATTTTGGCTGCGCAGCCCCACAGACGAGAATTCATAGCGTTCTAGTGTTAGCTTTCCTGCTGCGTGTTTCACTGTTTTTTAGAATTCGCGCCGGAGCGGGATCGCTCTCTGCCCTTCCCCCCCCCTGCTCAGCAGCGTGTTCAGACACGTGTTAGGAGACTCTCTTTCTCTTTCTCTTTGCGGGAGAGGGGGGGCTCTCTTTCCACGTGGCCGGGGGACCTGCGGGGTCGGGCGTGCTCTGCACACGCGGCGGCGGGGGGGGGGGCGTCCCGGTTTCGGCTGCCACGTGGAGTGGCTGCTGTCTCTGCTCCGCGGGGGGGCTGCATTCCACGGCGGGGGAGGCTTTGTTTCTGCCTCTGTTCGGCAGGGCGTGCCCTGCTGCTGCTGCCCGGGAATTTTAAAAGCAGTATATACAGCTGCATTGTGAAGCTTTTGTCTGCTCGTTATCGCTTTCTATCTGTGGTTTTTTTTAGAAATTGGTAGCTGATTTTAGCTTTGTTTTTGGTCAGGCGGGATTAAGTACTTTGCTTTTTAACATGGGTTCCAAACTTAGCATTGTACAAAAGGGAGTGTATTATCGTATTGTTAGCATTTTAATCAAGAGTAATGTGAAATTCTCTAAAGGAAAATTGAAACAGTTTATAAGATGGCTTTTTCTGCAGTTCCCAAACATTTCCCCTGAAGAAATCCACAATATTCAATTCTGGGATAAAGTTGGGAATGAATTGATAACCTTAGGACAATCTGGCAAATTACCCTCAGCTAAATTTGTGTTCTGGAGTTTGCAAATTCGAACAGCATTGCTCAAACAAAAGGAAATGGAGAAAAAGCCAAATGTAAAGCCATGTGCCTCTGCTCTCCCTGTTCCTCCCTCTCCCTCTAAAACCCCTAAACCTCTTTCCCCAAAAAAATCCCGAGCACGTGTTAGCTTTTCGGAGAGCAGTGATGTCCAAAATGGCCCCCAGTCCCTAGGGGGTGCACAAGATGGTGGGTGCCACGTGGCATCTTCCCAAACCTGGTCTTCTTCTTCCCAAAATCCTCTTAAGCATCCCAAAATTCCTGCCCCATCCCCCTCTCCTCCTGTTCCTCCTGACACCTTCCCCCCTCCCCCCGCCTTTTCATTCAGTACCCTCAGCTCCGCCCCTCTACTCCTCCCAGGGGGCGGCTGCTGACGTGATGTCACCAGGCGTCCCCGCCCCCTGCCAGCCCCTTGACCCCGCCCCTTGTTCCTACGGTTTCCCCACCCCTTGCCGGCTCCCTGTCCCCGCCCCCTCCCCGAGTTCCCACGGTGGGGACACACCCACTGCCTGTCCCCAAACCTGTAGCTGTGATTCCAATGCTTCTGATTCAAGGGATACAGAGCAGGGGACAGCAGACCCAATGCATGGTGCCATGTTGTCGCTAGCTCCTGTTACGTTTCAGCCTGCAGCTCAAGCTGGAGCAGCCCCAACTGCTAATTGGAGTTCTTTTGGACGACAATTGATTAAAGAGATCTGTAAATCTCATAAAGAATATGGTCCACACAGTCCATATTTCCGTGGCCTTTTAAATTCTGAATTAAGTAGGACTATTGTAGTTCCACATGATTTAAAACAACTGTTTTCATGTCTCATGACATCCACGGAATTCAAATTATGGGAATCAGCATTGAAACAACTGCTAAAAGATGCTCTCCCAAGCTTACAGGCTGATCCAAACACAGCAAAAGACAACAATGGTAACCTTATTACTATTGACCACCTCTGTGGTGAGGGTCAATGGTCTTCTCCCTCAGTCCAAGCTGCTGCAATTCCTCCAGAAACACTTGAGAAAGTAAAGGAAGCAGCTGAAAAGGCATTCTTTTCCCTTCAACCTGAGGGGCCTTTTGAGCCCTATAGTAAAATCAAACAACTACCATCAGAGCCTTTTGTGAAATTTGTAGAAAGGCTAACTAGAGCCATTGAAATACAGGTTAAAAAGGAAAATGCAAGGGAAGCAATTTTAGAAGAAATAGCGTTCACAAATGCAAATGAACAGTGTCGAGCAGCAATCCTGAGCCTTCCTATGGAACCTTCCCCTACATTAAAAGATATGCTTCTAGTCTGTAACAGGAAAGTGCCTCTGATGAGTGTTGCTGAAGACTCCAGACCAAGGCTGCTGCCAAGACCACCTCAGCGTGTTGCTGTTGCCAGCCCTGCACCTTCTCTTTCAGCTCAGCAGTACCCTGGGCAGCAGCGGAGACCGGCAATGGTTGAGCCCACTAAACCATGCCTGCTTTGCAATAAGCTAGGGCACTGGAGTAACCAGTGCCCCCTGAAAAGGGAATTTGATGAATTTAAAAATAGCAGGGGAGGAGAACTGCAAGCCCTCCCTGGGGGTCAACAACAAAAAAACGAAGAATAAAGCGCCAGCCTGCCAGGCGTGCAGACATAAAAGGAGCAGGCCAAGAGAATAAGGGTAGCAAAATAAATCAAGCGCGCGATAATATTAACATTTGTGTAAGTGAAGCAGGTGCTTCAAAGACCAAGTCCGCTAGTCCACTGTTAAATGTGAAACAAAATAACCTTTGTTATGATTTAAGTGATTCTGTATTAACCGCATCTTCTGTCAATGAGCCTTACAGGTTGCAGCTGACAGAGTCACTCCACCTGAAGGACACTGACTGGCATTTTGTTTCTGTAAATCCTGAACAGAAAGGTACTTGGAACCAAATTCGTTGTAAGTACATCATCACTGGGGACAAAAACACACCACAAGAGATCGAAATTGCTCCGGGAATAACAACATCAGATCCCAAGCAATTTGTTCTCAGCCTGCACTGTTTCCACCCACCCCTGTTTCTTCCCAAGGGACAAATTGTTGCTCAAGCTATCCCTGTGCCATCTTTACCTGAAAATGTCGATAAACAAGGGCCCACAGTCGCCCGGGTCCAAGTTATTGGGACAGATAAACCCAAATTGTGGTGCAATGTCAGTGGGGGTGGGGAGTCTAAACGCATTGAGATGCTTGTAGACACAGGTGCAGACTGCACAGTGATTCCAGTACAAGACTGGCCAGCACACCGGCCTTTACAAAATGTTGCTGGTCACCTTCGAGGTGTAGGAGGTCTGCAATTGGCAAGGCAATCCAAAAGCATTATTCAATTCGAGAGTCCAAACGGACAATTGGCAAATATCCGTCCATTTGTGTTAGATTATTCAGAACCTTTGTTAGGGAGAGATTTAATGGCCCAGTGGGGTGTCACAATGATTATTCCAGACTCTCCACAGCATTTTTGTGCAGCAGTCATTAAACAACAGCGCCCCACTCAAAAACTTAAGTGGAAAACAGACGAACCAGTTGATGTGAAACAGTGGCCACTCAGTAAACAAAAAATAAAAGTGCTTGAAGAACTAGTACAAGAGCAACTAAGAAAGGGCCACATTGTGGAGACCATGTCCCCATGGAACTCTCCAGTGTTTGTCATCCAAAAAGCTGACAAAAAGAGGTGGCGACTTCTCTGTGACCTCCGACAAATTAATAATGTAATTGAAGATATGGGTTCTTCCCAGCCTGGTATGCCATCCCCAACAATGCTTCCTCAAGATTGGAAATTAGCTGTTATTGATATTAAAGATTGTTTTTTCCAAATCCCATTGCACCCTGACGATGCACCGCGTTTGGCATTCTCAGTCCCTTCTATCAATTCAGAAGCTCCTATGAAAAGGTACCATTGGACTGTTCTTCCTCAGGGCCTGAAAGTATCTCCAGCTATCTGCCAGTGGTATGTCTCTTCCTGCTTTCCCCAGTTCGTGCAGCCGCAGAGAAGGCCATCATCTACCATTATATGGATGATATCCTTGTGTGTGCCCCCAATGATGATTTACTAACACATGCGCTTGACCTAACGATCGATGCATTGATTGTTGCAGGGTTCGAGCTCCAGGAACAGAAAATTCAAAAGATGCCACCATGGAAGTATTTGGGCTTAGAAATTGGAAATAGGACCATTGTTCCTCAAAAACTAGAAATCAATCCAAGGATCAAGACCCTTGCGGATGTCCACAAGTTGTGTGGGTCTTTGAATTGGGTAAGACCATGGCTTGGTCTGACTAATGAAGACCTTGCCCCTCTTTTCAATTTACTGAAAGGGGGAGAGGACCCAGGTGCTCCTAGGTCTATTACCCCAGAGGCACGGAAAGCTCTAGAAAAGGTTCAGATTGCAATGTCCACAAGACAGGCCCACCGATGCCGGCCTGATCTGCCATTCAAATTTATCATCCTAGGTAAGTTGCCACACCTCCATGGAATTATTTTCCAGTGGGAGGAAAAACAAACACCTAAGGCAAAGGACACACCAAAAAAGGACCGGGACCAGAGGGACTCTCTCTTGATCATAGAATGGTTTTCCTCAGTCACAAAAGGTCCAAGAGGCTCACAAAGCCTCAAGAGCTGATAGCAGAACTGATCCGGAAAGCAAGGACCCGGATCAGGGAGTTAGCAGGATGTGATTTTAAGTGCATTCACATTCCAGTTGAGTTAAAATCAGGTCAAAATACTATGAAAATACTCGAACAATTGTTTCAAGAAAATGAAGTGTTGCAGTTTGCTCTGGATTCCTACTCAGGACAATTTTCGGTAGCACGGCCCGCTTGCAAATTGTTTGAACAAGATGTTCAATTTACTTTAAAATTAAGAACTGCTCTAAGTAGGAGACCTTTAAAAAGGGCTCTGACTGTCTTTACAGATGCGTCCGGGAGGTCCCACAAGTCTGTTATGACTTGGAAAGATCCTCAAACCCAGCAGTGGGAGACGGACATTGCTGAGGTGGAAGGTTCACCTCAGGTTGCTGAATTGGCTGCGGTTGTTAGGGCTTTTGAAAGATTCTCAGAACCATTTAATCTGATTACAGACTCTGCATACGTGGCAGGAGTAGTATCCAGAGCAGATCAAGCAATACTGCAAGATGTATCTAACATTGCACTTTTTGAATTGCTCTCAAAACTGGTAAAGTTAGTCACTCACCGAGAGCAACCCTTTTATGTGATGCATGTCAGGTCACACACTGACTTGCCAGGGTTTATCGCTGAAGGCAACAGAAGGGCAGATGCTCTTGCTGCACCTGCAGTGATGGCCACTCTCCCAAATGTTTTTGAACAGGCAAAAATCAGCCACCAGCTTTTCCACCAAAATGCACCTGGCCTGGTTCGCCAGTTTAACATCACTCGAGAACAGGCCAAAGCGATTGTGGCCACGTGCCCAAATTGCCAACAACATGCACTCCCTACAGTGAGTACGGGAGCAAACCCAAGGGGACTGAACAGTTGTGAACTGTGGCAAACAGATGTAACACACATACAGGCTTTTGGACGGCAGAAATATGTTCATGTTAGTGTAGATACCTTTTCTGGAGCGGTCTATGCTTCTGCCCACACAGGAGAGTCATCTATTGATGCTATTAAGCACCTCTTACAGGCTTTTTCTTTCATGGGCATCCCCAAGGAGCTGAAAACTGATAATGGGCCTGCTTATAAATCCAAGGAATTCGAGAGCTTCCTGCAGCAATGGGGAGTAGAGCACAAAACTGGCATCCCCTTCTCCCCTACAGGTCAAGCCATTGTAGAAAGAACTCACCGTGATATTAAAAGGGTCCTGGACCAGCAACAACAGGTTCTGAAGGTAGAACCTCCCCACATCCGGTTATCCAGGGCACTATTCACAATCAATTTTCTGAATTGTTCTTTTGACAGCCTGAACCCACCCATCCTACGCCACTTTGGGGGGAACAGTCACAGGTTGATGAAAGAAAAACCTCCAGTTTTAGTAAAGGACCCTGAGACTTGGAAAATGGTGGGACCTTACAAATTGGTTACTTGGGGACGTGGATACGCCTGTGTGTCCACCCCTCTGGTTTAAGGTGGGTTCCTTCCAAATGGGTAAAGCCCTATGTTCCCAAAGTCTCAGAGAAATCTGCAGAAGCACCCCAGGTTGCTCACGCTGCCTGGAGAAGAAAACGCCGCGCACGTTCTCTGGAGGAAATTCCATTTAAGCCTCCTATCTGGAATAGTTTGTAATATATGTTTGTCTCAAGTTTTTGTACCAGTTTAGATCCCACTGTTCGTGTGTAGCCTCGAGACGTCATGAGACCGAGCCTGCTTCTCGTCCTACTCGTGATCATCCCACCTGCAATCTCCTACATAGTACCGCAGCCCAAACCACATATGGACTACCTTGACAAAGGCTCTCAGACATCAACAGAGAAACTGACAACGAGCTGAATGGACTTTTCAATGGCTGGGGACTCTCGGGCTGGTTGGGATCTATTCTGAAAACTGTAATTTTAGTGCTGTTTATTTTAGTTGTAGTTATTGTAGTTTTTAGCATTGTTTTTGGAGTAATCAGACGCATGGTTCTCAAGTTAATCTCAAACTCATCTCCCCCTCCTGAAGTCTACCATTTGGAAGCCCTCAGTGCTCCAGTGGATGACCTGGAAGCCTCAGTAGAATCATTCTGCACCATAAACACAGCCCTCTTCTTTTAAACAAAACTGGGGGGAGATGTTGTGGTGTGTTGTTGGCGCTCATGCTTCAATCCAGCACCATTCCTGGGCTGTCTTCCTCTCTCCCGCTCTGTGTCCCAGCACCCATCTGGCTGAGTGTGCCTCTCTCCAGGCTCTTGTCCAAGCACCCATTCCAGGGCGACTGCGCCATCAGGTCTGTGTCCCAGCAACCATTCCTGGACTCATTTCTCCTCTCTCCCTGGCTCGGTTCCAGCACCCATTCCTGCTCTGACTGTGCCTCTCTCCTAGGCTCTCTGTCCCAGCACCCATACCTGGGCTGACCTGCCTCTCTCAGGCTCTTTGTCCAAGTACCCATTCCAGGCTGACTGCGCCCCTTCAGCTCTGTGTCCAGCACCCATTCCTGGCTGACTTGCTCTGCCCAAACTCTGTGTCCCACACCCATTCCTGGCTGAATGGCCTCTCTCCCAACTCTGTGTCCAGCACCCATTCCTGGCTGATTTTGCCCTGCCAGCTCGCGTCCCAGACCCAGTTCCCTGTCTGAGCGCCTCTCTCTGTCTCGGGTGTCAAGCACCCATTCCTGATCGACTGTGCCTCTCCAGGCTCTTGTCCACAAGCCGTTCATGCGATCAGTTCTCCTCCGCATGGCCAGTGCCAGCCATCTCCTGGTGTCAGATTGGTACTATCTCAATTTGTCCCAGCACCATTCCTGGGGTGAAATGCGCCTCTCTCCCAGGCTCTGTGTCCCAGCACCCATTCCTGGCTGACTGTGCCTCTGCCCGGCTCGGCGTCCCAGCACCGATTCCTGGGCTCAGTGTTCCTCACCCCTAGGCTCTGAGTCCCAGCACCCAATCCTGGGCTGACTCTGCCTCTATGCCAGGCTCTGTGTCCCAGCACCCATTCCTGCTCTGACTGTGCCTCTCTCCCAGGCTCTTTGTCCAAGCACCCATTCCAGGGCCGACTTCCCCCATCAGGGTCTGTGTCCCAGCAACCATTCCTGAACGTCCTCTCTCCCTGGCTCTGTGTCTCAGCACCCATTCAGGGCTGACTGTGCCCCTTCAGGCTCTGTGTCCCAGCACCCATTCCTGGGCTGACTGTGCCTCTCTCCCTGGATCTGTGTCCCAGCACCCATTCATGGGCTTCCTCAGCGCCCGTTGAGGCTTTGTGTCCCAGCACCCATTCCTGGGCTGACTGTGCCTCTCTCCCTGACTCTGTGTCCCAGCACGCATTCCTGGGCTGACTGTGCCTCTCTCCCTGGCTCTGTGTCCCAGCACGCATTCCTGGCTACTGTGCCTCTCTCCCAGGCTCTGTGTCACAGCACCCATTCCGGCTCTAACTGTGCCTCTCTCCCAGGCTCTGTGTCCCAGCACCATTCCTGGGCTGACTGTCCTCTCTCCCTGGCTCTGTGTCCCAGACCCATTCCTGGCCTGACTGTGCCTCTTCCAAGGCTCTGTGTCCCTACCCATTCCTGGCTAGTGTTCTCACTCCCAGGCTCTGTGTCCAGCACCCATTCTCTGGGCCTCAGACTTCTGCCCTACTGCACTGGCTCTGTGTCCCAGCACCCATTCCGGGCTCATGTTTCCTCCCTAGGCTCTGTGTCCCAGCACCCATTCTGGGCTGACTCTGCCTCTATCCCTGGCTCTGTGTCCCAGCACCCATTCTGGGCTTCTCAGGCCTCTGCTAGGCTCTTGTGTCCCAGCACCCATTCCTGGGCTGACTGTGCCTCTCTCCCAGGCTCTGTGTCCCAGCACGCATTCCTGGGCTCAGTGTTCCTCTCTCCCAGGCTCTGTGTCCCAGCACCCATTCCTGGGCTGACTGTGCCCCTGCCAGGCTCTGTGTCCAAGCACCCATTCCTGGGCTGACTGTGCCTCTCTCCCTGGCTCTGTGTCCCTGCGCCCATTCCTGCTCTGACTGTGCCTCTCTCCTGCTCTGTGTCCCAGCCCATCCTGCGAGTCTCAGGTGTTCCGCATCCTGCATTGCCTCTGTGTCCAGCACCATTCTGGGCTGATCAGTTCCTCTTCCCAGGCTCTGTGTCCCAGCACCCATTCCTGGGCTGACTGTGCCTCTCTCCCTGGCTCTGTGTCTCAGCACCCATTCCAGGGCTGACTGTGCCCCCTTCAGGCTCTGTGTCCCAGCACCCATTCCTGGCTCATGTGCCTCTCTCCAGGCTCTGTGTCCCAGCAGCCATTCTGGGCTACTGTGCCTCTCTCCCTAGGCTCTGTGTCCCAGCACCCATTCCTGGGCTGACGGTGCCTCTCTCCCAGGCTCTGTGTCCAAGACCCATTCCTGGGCTATGTCTCTCTCCTAGGCTCTGTGTCGCAGCACCCATTCCTGGGCTGACTATGCCTCTCTCCCAGGCTCGGTTTCCCAGCACCCATTCCTGGGCTGACTGTGCCTCTCTCCCAGGCTCTGTGTCCCAGCACCCATTCTGGGCTGACTTGCCTCTACCCGGCTCTGGTCCCAGCACCATTCCTGGCTCAGTGTTCCTCACTCTAGGCTCTGTGTCCCAGCACCCAATCATGGGCTGACTCTGCCTCTATGCCAGGCTCTGTGTCCAAGCACCCATTCCTGCTCTGACTGTGTGTCATGGTTTGAGCCTGGCACAGAGCCAGTGCCCCCCATGAAAATGCCTCACCCTGGTGTCTGCTGTGAGATGTGACCAGGAATAAGCAAACAGGCTCTAACTTAAACATAAAGACCACTTTATTACTTAAACTACAGGGAAATAGGGAGAGACTATAAAGAAAAGGAAAAAAAAATTGAAAACCTTACAAAACCACTTTTCCTCCTCCCCACTCCCTGACTTTCCCAATCCAATACATTCTCTCAAAAATACCAACTGCCCAGCCCGGCACGACACTTTAGTATACTCAAACTGCAGTTCATGAAGAGGAAAAGGAGTCCTTCTTGTTCCATAGGCTTCTGGAAACACACTGAAATCCCGGATGCTTCCTTGTCACTTCGGCACCGCCCGGAAAGTCCATTTGCCGCTTGTGACATGTTCCTTCCATGCTCAGTGCTCTCACCACCGAGACATGGCCAGAGCTGCTTTTAGGGTGGTCTTTCAAGGATGCCTTGTCTCACTCCAAAAAGGCACAGTCTCTGCTTTTGGGACAACTGTCCCCCCCATATATTTCCAACCCCCTGGGGCCGGGGGGTCCTCACAAATGAACCCTCCTGGTTTTGAGGCATTGCCTCCCCCTAAATGCAGTCTGTGTCACAGGAACAACTGAGTCCATGGCTACAAGAAAAGTCCAGCCAAAAGGCCACTCCAAATCATCTCTCCCCATCCAATCATCTCCACAAACTCCGGGCCAAAGTCCTTATCTCATCTCATCTCTCATCTCCCTTCTTATTCAGCTTCGAGGAGGATTAGCATTTTCTGCAAGGCCCCAATCATGCAAGAAAGGGTTAAAAGTTTTCAGTCTCTGTCTGTCGGTCCCGGAGCGGCTCCCACGGGAACGGCTCCCACGCACGCTGCCCACACGCTGCCGCTGCGGCCGGGCAGTCTTCCTCCCCCTTCTCGCTGGCTGCTCTCCTGGGGGGAGGGGGGGCTGGCTGCCCGATGTCTCTTGGGGCTCCCCCACCCTTCCATCCTCGAAGCCCCCTCAACCCCCACCTCTGTCCAGGCCCCAGGCCCACGGCATGGCGGCCCCTCCCCCGCCCAGCAGCAGCGGGCCGGGCGGGGGAGAGAGATCTGACCTCTTCGCCCGACGATGTCCAAAGAGGAAGTGCCAGGGCAGTGCCCTGCTTTTAACCCCTGTGTATTCTCGGTGGTGTGTCCAAACCCCACTGACTACACCAGGTGTCAGTATGAAACCCAAAACCTTCATTGGTTTGACCACAGCTTCCCAGAATTCCCACTCCTTCCGGGTCAAACCATGACACTGTGCCTCTCTCCCAGGCTCTTTGTCCAAGCACCCATTCCAGGGCCGACTGCGCCCCCATCAGGGTCTGTGTCCCAGCAACCATTCCTGGAATCAGGTCTCCTCTCTCCCTGGCTCAGTGTCCCAGCACCCATTTCTGCTCTGACTGTGCCTCTCTCCTAGGCTCTCTGTCCCAGCACCCATACCTGGGCTGACCCTGCCTCTCTCCCAGGCTCTTTGTCCAAGTACCCATTCCAGGGCTGACTGCGCCCCCTTCAGGCTCTGTGTCCCAGCACCCATTCCTGGGCTGACTGTGCCTCTCTCCCAGGCTCTGTGTCCCAGCACCCATTCCTGGGCTCAGTGTTCCTCTCTCCCAGGCTCTGTGTCCCAGCACCCATTCCGGGTCTGACTGTGCCTCTCTCCCAGGCTCTGTGTCCTATTGGAATAGGTATCCCAATATAACCAGTTAGATGGTGCCTAGGCCAGTTCTGACCTTCGCTGCTTGGCCAGAGGCAGCACTGTGGTGTTTAACCGCAGAGATACCTTGGCTGGCGGCAGAGTGCAGCGGGGCACAAGACAGGACTCCGTTCTCCTCAGGAGAGAGCTTCTGGCGATGGTGGAGAGAAAGGGAATGGATTCTGCTAGAAGGTAGCCAGATGTTTATTCCATGAGTACAGATACGTCTGCACTGGGCCACTGCTGGTAACAGAATGAAGCCGCATGGTCTCATTCACATTTTAAGCTCAGGACAGGGGAAGGGGAGGGGACAGGTGAGTCACCAACCAGGTGAAGGGGCAGGGTCTCAAGGTACTAGGGACACCTATCACACGACGCCTTGCTGGTATGTTAGCCTGATTGACAGGGCACACTCAGCGAGGGGCGAGGGGGAAGGGAGAAGGTAAAACAGGATATTGCAACACACCACAACATCTCCCCCTAGTTTTGTTTAAAAAGAAGAGGGCTGTGTTTATGGTGCAGAATGATTCTACTGAGGCTTCCAGGTCATCCACTGGAGCACTGAGGGCTTCCAAATGGTAGACTTCAGGAGGGGAGATGAGTTTGAGATTAACTTGAGAACCATGCGTCTGATTACTCCAAAAACAATGCTAAAAACTACAATAACTACAACTAAAATAAACAGCACTAAAATTACAGTTTTCAGAATAGATCCCAACCAGCCCGAGAGTCCCCAGCCATTGAAAAGTCCATTCAGCTCGTTGTCAGTTTCTCTGTTGATGTCTGAGAGCCTTTGCCAAGGCAGTCCATATGTGGTTTGGGCTGCGGTACTATGTAGGAGATTGCAGGTGGGATGATCACGAGTAGGACGAGAAGCAGGCTCGGTCTCATGACGTCTCGAGGCTACACACGAACAGTGGGATCTAAACTGGTACAAAAACTTGAGACAAACATATATTACAAACTATTCCAGATAGGAGGCTTAAATGGAATTTCCTCCAGAGAACGTGCGCGGCGTTTTCTTCTCCAGGCAGCATGAGCAACCTGGGGTGCTTCTGCAGATTTCTCTGAGACTTTGGGAACATAGGGCTTTACCCATTTGGAAGGAACCCACCTTAAACCAGAGGGGGTGGACACACAGGCGTATCCACGTCCCCAAGTAACCAATTTGTAAGGTCCCACCATTTTCCAAGTCTCAGGGTCCTTTACTAAAACTGGAGGTTTTTCTTTCATCAACCTGTGACTGTTCCCCCCAAAGTGGCGTAGGATGGGAGGGTTCAGGCTGTCAAAAGAACAATTCAGAAAATTTATTGTGAATAGCGCCCTGGATAACCGGATGTGGGGAGGTTCTACCTTCAGAACCTGTTGTTGCTGGTCCAGGACCCTTTTAATATCACGGTGAGTTCTTTCTACAATGGCTTGACCTGTAGGGGAGTAGGGGATGCCAGTTTTGTGCTCTACTCCCCATTGCTGCAGGAAGCTCCCGAATTCCTTGGATTTATAAGCAGGCCCATTATCAGTTTTCAGCTCCTTGGGGATGCCCATGAAAGAAAAAGCCTGTAAGAGGTGCTTAATAGCATCAATAGATGATTCTCCTGTGTGGGCAGAAGCATAGACCGCTCCAGAAAAGGTATCTACACTAACGTGAACATATTTCTGCCGTCCAAAAGCCTGTATGTGTGTTACATCTGTTTGCCAGAGTTCACAACTGTTCAGTCCCCTTGGGTTTGCTCCCGTACTCACTGTAGGGAGTGCGTGTTGTTGGCAATTTGGGCACGTGGCCACAATCGCTTTGGCCTGTTCTCGAGTGATGTTAAACTGGCGAACCAGGCCAGGTGCATTTTGGTGGAAAAGCTGGTGGCTGATTTTTGCCTGTTCAAAAACATTTGGGAGAGTGGCCATCACTGCAGGCGCAGCAAGAGCATCTGCCCTTCTGTTGCCTTCAGCAATAAACCCTGGCAAGTCAGTGTGTGACCTGACATGCATCACATAAAAGGGTTGCTCTCGGTGAGTGACTAACTTTACCAGTTTGGAAAGCAATTCAAAAAGTGCAATGTTAGATACATCTTGCAGTATTGCTTGATCTGCTCTGGATACTACTCCTGCCACGTATGCAGAGTCTGTAATCAGATGAAATGGTTCTGAGAACCTTTCAAAAGCCCTAACAACTGCAGCCAATTCAGCAACCTGAGGTGAACCTTCCACCTCAGCAATGTCCGTCTCCCACTGCTGGGTTTGAGGATCTTTCCAAGTCATAACAGACTTGTGGGACCTCCCGGACGCATCTGTAAAGACAGTCAGAGCCCTTTTTAAAGGTCTCCTACTTAGAGCAGTTCTTAATTTTAAAGTAAATTGAACATCTTGTTCAAACAATTTGCAAGCGGGCCGTGCTACCGAAAATTGTCCTGAGTAGGAATCCAGAGCAAACTGCAACACTTCATTTTCTTGAAACAATTGTTCCAGTATTTTCATAGTATTTTGACCTGATTTTAACTCAACTGGAATGTGAATGCACTTAAAATCACATCCTGCTAACTCCCTGATCCGGTCCTTGCTTTCCGGATCAGTTCTGCTATCAGCTCTTGAGGCTTTGTCAGCCTCTTGGACCTTTTGTGACTGAGGAAAACCCATTCTATGATCAAGAGAGAGTCCCTCTGGTCCCGGTCCTTTTTTGGTGTGTCCTTTGCCTTAGGTGTTTGTTTTTCCTCCCACTGGAAAATAATTCCATGGAGGTGTGGCAACTTACCTAGGATGATGAATTTGAATGGCAGATCAGGCCGGCATCGGTGGGCCTGTCTTGTGGACATTGCAATCTGAACCTTTTCTAGAGCTTTCCGTGCCTCTGGGGTAATAGACCTAGGAGCACCTGGGTCCTCTCCCCCTTTCAGTAAATTGAAAAGAGGGGCAAGGTCTTCATTAGTCAGACCAAGCCATGGTCTTACCCAATTCAAAGACCCACACAACTTGTGGACATCCGCAAGGGTCTTGATCCTTGGATTGATTTCTAGTTTTTGAGGAACAATGGTCCTATTTCCAATTTCTAAGCCCAAATACTTCCAAGGTGGCATCTTTTGAATTTTCTGTTCCTGGAGCTCGAACCCTGCAACAATCAATGCATCGATCGTTAGGTCAAGCGCATGTGTTAGTAAATCATCATTGGGGGCACACACAAGGATATCATCCATATAATGGTAGATGATGGCCTTCTCTGCGGCTGCACGAACTGGGGAAAGCAGGGAAGAGACATACCACTGGCAGATAGCTGGAGATACTTTCAGGCCCTGAGGAAGAACAGTCCAATGGTACCTTTTCATAGGAGCTTCTGAATTGATAGAAGGGACTGAGAATGCCAAACGCGGTGCATCGTCAGGGTGCAATGGGATTTGGAAAAAACAATCTTTAATATCAATAACAGCTAATTTCCAATCTTGAGGAAGCATTGTTGGGGATGGCATACCAGGCTGGGGAGAACCCATATCTTCAATTACATTATTAATTTGTCGGAGGTCACAGAGAAGTCGCCACCTCTTTTTGTCAGCTTTTTGGATGACAAACACTGGAGAGTTCCATGGGGACATGGTCTCCACAATGTGGCCCTTTCTTAGTTGCTCTTGTACTAGTTCTTCAAGCACTTTTATTTTTTGTTTACTGAGTGGCCACTGTTTCACATCAACTGGTTCGTCTGTTTTCCACTTAAGTTTTTGGGTGGGGCGCCGTTGTTTAATGACTGCTGCACAAAAATGCTGTGGAGAGTCTGGAATATTAATTGTGACACCCCACTGGGCCATTAAATCTCTCCCTAACAAAGGTTCTGAATAATCTAACACAAATGGACGGATATTTGCCAATTGTCCGTTTGGACCCTCGAATTGAATAATGCTTTTGGATTGCCTTGCCAATTGCAGACCTCCTACACCTCGAAGGTGACCAGCAACATTTTGTAAAGGCCAGTGTGCTGGCCAGTCTTGTACTGGAATCACTGTGCAGTCTGCACCTGTGTCTACAAGCATTTCAATGCGTTTAGACTCCCCACCCCCACTGACATTGCACCACAATTTGGGTTTATCTGTCCCAATAACTTGGACCCGGGCGACTGTGGGCCCTTGTTTATCGACATTTTCAGGTAAAGATGGCACAGGGATAGCTTGAGCAACAATTTGTCCCTTAGGAAGAAACAGGGGTGGGTGGAAACAGTGCAGGCTGAGAACAAATTGCTTGGGATCTGATGTTGTCAGTCCCGGAGCAATTTCGATCGCTTGTGGTGTGTTTTTGTCCCCAGTGATGATGTACTTACAACGAATTTGGTTCCAAGTACCTTTCTGTTCAGGATTTACAGAGACAATATGCCAGTCAGTGTCCTTCAGGTGGAGTGACTCTGTCAGCTGCAACCTGTAAGGCTCATTGACAGAAGATGCGGTTAATACAGAATCACTTAAATCATAACAAAGGTTATTTTGTTTCACATTTAACAGTGGACTAGCGGACTTAGTCTTTGAAGCACCTGCTTCACTTACACAAATGTTAATATTATCGTGCGCTTGATTTATTTTGCTACCCTTATTCTCTTGGCCTGCTCCTTTTATGTCTGCACGCCTGGCAGGCTGGCGCTTTATTCTTCGTTTTTTTGTTGTTGACCCCCAGGGAGGGCTTGCAGTTCTCCTCCCCTGCTATTTTTAAATTCATCAAATTCCCTTTTCAGGGGGCACTGGTTACTCCAGTGCCCTAGCTTATTACAAAGCAGGCATGGTTTAGTGGGCTCAACCATTGCCGGTCTCCGCTGCTGCTCAGGGTACTGCTGTGCTGAGGGAGAAGGTGCAGGGCTGGCAACAGCAACACGCTGAGGTGGTCTTGGCAGCAGCCTTGGTCTGGTGTCTTCAGCTACAGTCATCAGAGGCACTTTCCTGTTACAGACTAGAAGCATATCTTTTAATGTAGGGGAAGGTTCCATAGGAAGGCTCAGGATTGCTGCTCGACACTGTTCATTTGCATTTGTGAACGCTATTTCTTCTAAAATTGCTTCCCTTGCATTTTCTTTTTTAACCTGTATTTCAATGGCTCTAGTTAGCCTTTCTACAAATTTCACAAAAGGCTCTGATGGTAGTTGTTTGATTTTACTATAGGGCTCAAAAAGCCCCTCAGGTTGGAGGGAAAAGAATGCCTTTTCAGCTGCTTCCTTTACTTTCTCAAGTGTTTCTGCAGGAATTGCAGCAGCTTGGACTGAGGGAGAAGACCATTGACCCTCACCACAGAGGTGGTCAATAGTAATAAGGTTACCATTGTTGTCTTTTGCTGTGTTTGGATCAGCCTGTAAGCTTGGGAGAGCAACTTTTAGCAGTTGTTTCAATGCTGATTCCCATAATTTGAATTCCGTGGATGTCATGAGACATGAAAACAATTGTTTTAAATCATGTGGAACTACAATAGTCCTACTTAATTCAGAATTTAAAAGGCCACGGAAATATGGACTGTGTGGACCATATTCTTTATGAGATTTACAGATCTCTTTAATCAATTGTCGTCCAAAAGAACTCCAATTAGCAGTTGGGGCTGCTCCAGCTTGAGCTGCAGGCTGAAACGTAACAGGGGCCAGTGACAACATGGCACCATGCATTGGGTCTGCTGTCCCCTGCTCTGTATCCCTTGAATCAGAAGCATTGGAATCACAGCTACAGGTTTGGGAACAGGCAGTGGGTGTGTCCCCACCGTGGGAACCCGGGGAGGGGGCGGGGACAGGGAGCCGGCAAGGGGCGGGAAAACCGTGGGAACAAGGGGCGGGGTCAAGGGGCTGGCAGGGGGCGGGGATACCGTGGGAACAGGGGGCGGGGTCAAGGGGCTGGCAGGGGGCGGGGATACCGTGGGAACAGAGGGCGGGGTCACCTGGTGACATCACGTCAGCAGCCGCCCCCTGGCAGGAGTAGAGGGGCGGAGCTGAGGGTACTGCAGGAAAGGCGGGGGAGGGGGGAAGGTGTCACGAGGAACAGGAGGAGAGGGGGATGGGGCAGGAATTTTGGGATGCTTAAGAGGATTTTGGGAAGAAGAAGACCAGGTTTGGGAAGATGCCACGTGGCACCCACCATCTTGTGCACCCCCTAGGGACTGGGGGCCATTTTGGACATCACTGCTCTCCGAAAAGCTAACACGTGCTCGGGATTTTAGAGGAGGGGATTGGGAAAGACACGCAGCCTTGCTAGGGCTTTGTGAACAAAACAACTCAGGTATTTTTGCACACATTGGGAGCCGACTTCCCAATGAGTTTGCACTCTTTAAAATACCAAGTTTTGGGGAAAGAGGTTTAGGGGTTTTAGAGGGAGAGGGAGGAACAGGGAGAGCAGAGGTACATGGCTTTACATTTGGCTTTTTCTCCATTTCCTTTTGTTTGAGCAATGCTGTTCGAATTTGTAAACTCCAGAACACAAATTTAGCTGAGGATAATTTGCCAGATTGTCCTAAGGTTATAATTCATTCCCAACTTTATCCCAGAATTGAATATTGTGGATTTCTTCAGGGAAATGTTTGGGAACTGCAGAAAAAGCCATCTTATAAACTGTTTCAATTTTCCTTTAGAGAATTTCACATTACTCTTGATTAAATGCTAACAATATGATAATACACTCCCCTTTGTACAATGCTAAGTTTGGAACCCATGTAGATGTAAAAAGCAAGTACTTAATCCCGCCTGACTAAAAACAAAGCTAAAATCAGCTACCAATTTCTAAAAAAAACCACAGATAGAAAGCGATAACGAGCAGACAAAAGCTTCACAATGCAGCTGTATATACTGTTTTAAAATTCCCGGGCAGCGCAGGCAGGGCAACGCCCCTGCTGACCGAGGCAGAAACAAAGCCTCCCCCGCGGTGGAATGCACCCCCCCCGCGGAGCAGAAACAGCAGCCACTCCACGTGGCAGCCGAAACCGGGACGCCCCCCCCCCGCCGCCGCGTGTGCAAGAGCACTCCCGACCCCGCAGGTCCCCCGGCCACGTGGAAAGAGAGCCCCCCCCTCCCCGCAAAGAGAAAGAGAAAGAAAATCTCCTAACACGTGTCTGACACGCTGCTGAGCCGGGGGGGAAGGGCAGAGAGCGATCCCGCTCCGGCGCGAATTTAAAAAACAGTGAAACACGCGGCAGAAAATAAAGCTAGAACGCTATGAATTCTGTCTGTGGGGCTGCGCAACCAAAATGCAAAGGCAAAAAGGAACAGAACTCGCGGCAGAGTCTGTTTTTGAGCTTCTGCTCTACCGAAAGCAGAGATACTCACGTGAAATGGAAGCTGTAGGCTGGGTACAGGCAGGCAGGTCTCCACCGGAAAAGGACCTCTCTCTGGGTGCAAGAGAGGCTGCCCTTTTCTCCCTCTGGAAAATGTGCTCACCACAATGAAGCTGGGCTTTCCAGAAGGCGCCGAACAGTCCACGAAACTTTTTCTGGAATATTCCCAAAGTCTCTAGCTGGGAGTCTTGAAGCCAGGCTCCTTTCAGCTGGATGCACGGCTGGCAGAAGCTTCTCTGAGGAACTGCGAGTCCGTTTTCGGGCTGCAGAGTCGAGCCACCCACAGGGACGCCAATATATTGGAATATGTATCCCAATATAACCAGTTAGATGGTGCCTAGGCCAGTTCTGACCTTCGCTGCTTGGCCAGAGGCAGCACTGTGGTGTTTAACCCAGAGTACCTTGGCTGGCGGCAAAGTGCAGCGGGGCACAAGACAGGACTCCGTTCTCCTCAGGAGAGAGCTTCTGGCGATGGTGGAGAGAAAGGGAATGGATTCTGCTAGAAGGTAGCCAGATGTTTATTCCATGAGTACAGATACGTCTGCACTGGGCCACTGCTGGTAACAGAATGAAGCCGCATGGTCTCATTCACATTTTAAGCTCAGGACAGGGGAAGGGGAGGGGACAGGTGAGTCACCAACCAGGTGAAGGGGCAGGGTCTCAAGGTACTAGGACACCTATCACACGACGCCTTGCTGGTATGTTAGCCTGATTGACAGGGCACACTCAGCGAGGGGCGAGGGGGAAGGGAGAAGGTAAAACAGGATATTGCAACACACCACAACACTTGACCCGTGCCTCTCTCCTGTGCCCCTAGATGTCCCAGCCCGATCTCCTGTGCTGAACCTGTCCATCTTTCCTGGCCTTTAGTCGGTGTCCACAGCAACCCATTCCTAGTCTAGATTGTGCCTACAGGCTCTGTGTCCAAGCACCGATTCATGGGCTCAGTTCCTCATCCCGGCTCTGTGTCCAGCACCATTCCTGGGCAGACTGTGCCTCTCTCCCAGCACTTTGTCCAGCACCCATTCCAGGTGCCAATTCCCCCCCGTCTCAGGTGTCCTGTGTCCCAGCACCATTCCTGGTGATTTCAGGTTTTCGACCATTTCCTTTCTCCTTGGCTCGGTCCCAGCACCCATTTCTGCTCTGACTGTTGCCTCTCTCCAGGCTCTCTGTCCCGCACCATCCTGGGCTGACTTGCCTCTCTCCCAGGCTCTTGTCCAGTCCCCATTCCTAAGTGCTGAGCCCGCGCCCCGTTCAGGGCTCAGTGTCCCACCCACCTTCCTGAACTCAATTGCTGCCTGCTCTATCCAGGCTTGTGTCCAAACATACATTCCTGGCTGACTGCACCTTTCCCAGGCTCTGTGTCCCGGCCCAATTCCTGTGCTGACTGTCCTCTTCCCTGGATTGTGTCCCAGCACCCATTCCTGGGCCCGATGGGTCCTATCAGGCTCTGTGTCCCAGCACCCATTCCTGGGCTGTCAGTTCCTCTCTCCCAGGCTCTGTGTCCCAGCCCCATTCCTGCTGACTGTGCCTCTCTCGCAAGGCTTTGCTCCCAGCACCGATTCCTGGGCAATTGCTCCTACATCAGGCTCTGTGTCCCAGCAACCCATTCCTGCTCAGACTTCTCTCCTGGCTCGTGTCCCAGCACCCATTTTGCCTGACTGTGCCTCTCTCCTAGGTCTCTGTTCCAGCACCCATTCCTGGCTGAAGTGCCTCTGCCAGGCTCGAGTCCCAGCACCCACCTGCGCTCAGTGTTCCTCACCCTAGGCTCTGTGTCCCAGCACCCAATCCTGGGCTGACTCTGCCTCTATGCCAGGCTTTTTGTCCAAGCACCCATTCAAGATCTGACTGCGACCATCTCCTAGGCTCTGCGTCACAGCACCCATTCCATGACTCACTGTTCCTCTCTCCCCGTCTCTGTGTCACAGCACCATTCCTGGGGTGATCTCCTCCTCCCAGGATCTGTGCCCAGCACCCATTCTGGGCTGACTGTGCCTCTTCCAGGCTCTGTGTCCCAGCCCCCATTCCTGTGACTGCACTGTCCACTCTTCTCCTGGATTTGTGGTCCCAGAACCATTCCTGAGCCAGATGTGCCTATCAAGGCTCTGTGTCCCAGCACCCATTTCCTGGGCTGTCAGTCCTCTCATCCAGGCTCTGTGTCCAGCACCCATTCCTGGCTGACTGTGCCTCTCTCCCAGGCTCTTTGTCCAAGCACCCATTCCAGGGCCGACTGCGCCCCCATCAGGGTCTGTGTCCCAGCAACCATTCCTGGACTCAGTTCTCCTCTCTCCCTGGCTCAGTGTCCCAGCACCCATTTCTGCTCTGACTGTGCCTCTCTCCTAGACTCTCTGTCCCAGCACCCATCCTGGCTGACTGTGCCGCTCTCCCAGGCTCTTTGTCCAAGTACCCATTCCTGGGCTGACTGCGCCCCCTTCAGGCTCTGTGTCCCAGCACCCATTCCTTGGCTGACTGTGCCTCTCTCCCAGGCTCTGTGTCCCAGCACCCATTCCTGGGCTGACTGTGCCTCTCTCCCAAATCTGTGTCCCAGCCCCATTCCTGGTTGACTGTGCCTCTTCCTCTCTAATTATTCACCCTTCTGTGCTTCTCCTGCTCTGTGTCCCAGCACGCATTCCTGGGCTCAGTGTTCCTCTCTCCCAGGCTCTGTGTCCCAGCACCCATTCCTGGGCTGACTGTGCCTCTCTCCCAGGCTCTGTGTCCCAGCACCCATTCCTGGGCTGTGTGTGCCTTTCTCTTAGGCTCTGTGTCCCAGCACTCATTCCTGCTGTGACGGTACCTCTGCCAGGCTCTTTTTCCCAGAACCCATTCCTGGGCTCAGTGTTCCTCACTCCTAGGCTCTTTGTCCCAGCACCCATTCATGGGCTGACTCTTCCTCTATGCCGCGCTCTGAGTGCAGGCACCCATTCCTGGGCTGACTGTGCATCTCTCCCAGGCTCTTTGTCCAAGTACCCATTCCAGGGCTGACTGCGCCCCCTTCAGGCCCTGTGTCCCAGCACGCCTTTCCTGGGCTGACTGTGCCTCTCTCCTAGGCTCTGTGTCCCAGCACCCATTCATGGGCTGACTGTGCCTCTCTCCTTGACTCTGTGTCCCAGCACGCATTCCTGGGCTCAGTGTTCCTCTCTCCCAGGCTATGTGTCCCAGCACCCATTCCTGGGCTGATTGTGCCTCTCTCCCAGGCTCTGTGTCCGCCCCATCCTGGGCGACTGTGCCCCTTGCCAGCCGTGTCCAGCACCCATCCTTGCTTCTGCGCCTCTCCCTAGCTCGGTGTCACAGCACCAATTCCTGCTCTGACTTTCCGCTCTCCCAGGCTCTGTGTCCCAGCCCCCATTCCTGCTCTGACTGTGCCTGTCACGTTTGCATCCACACCGATTCCTGAGCATTTGTCCTAATAGGCTCTGTGTCCCAGCACCCATTCCAGGGCTGACTGTGCCTCTCTCCCTGACTCTGTGTCCGAGCACGCATTCTGGCTCAGTGTCTCTCTCTCCCAGTCACTGGTCCCAGCACCCATTCCTGGCTGACTGTGCCCTCTCCAGGCTCTGTGTCCACAGCACCATTCCTGGCTAACTGTGCCTCTCTCCCAGGCTCTGTGTCACAGCACCCATTCCTGCTCTGACTGTGCCTCCTCCCAACTCTGTGTCCCAGCCCATTCCTGCTCGACTGTCCCTTTCCTGGATTTGTGTCCCGAACCCATTCCTGAGCAGATTTTGCCTATATAGGCTCTGTGTCCCAGCACCCTTCCTGGGCTGACTGTGCCTCTCTCCCTGACTCTGTGTCCCAGCACCCATTCCTGGGCTCAGTGTTCCTCTCTCCCGCTCTGTGTCCCAGCACCCATTCCGGGCTGACTGTGCCTCTCTCCAGGCTCTGTGCCCCAGCACCCATCCTGGCTGACTGGCCTCTCTCCTTGGCTCGTGTCCAGCACCATTCCTGTCTGACTTTTCCCCTCTCCAGGCTCTGTGTCCCAGCCCCATTCTCTCTGACTGTGCCTCTGTCAACTCTGTCCCAGCACCGATTCTTGGCGACTGTGCCTATAGGCTCTGTGTCCAGCACCCATTCCTTGGCTGACTGTGCCTCCTCCCAGGCTGTTGTCCAGCACCCATTCCGGGCGACTGCGCCCCCATCAGGTCTGTGTCCCAGCACCCATTCCTGGGCGGACTGTGCCTCTCTCCCTGCATCTGTGTCCCAGCACGCATTCCTGGGCTCAGTGTTCCTCTCTGCCAGGCTCTGTGTCCCAGCACCCATTCCTGGGCTGACTGTGCCTCTCTGCCTGGCTCTGTGTCCCAGCCCCCATTCCTGCTCTGACTGTGCCTCTGCAAGGCTTTGCGCCCCAGCACCGATTCCTGGGCAGATTGTTCCTATATAGGCTCTGTGTCCCAGCACCCATTCCTGCTCTGACTGTGCCTCTGCAAGGCTCTGTGTCCCAGCACCCATTCCTTGCCTGACTGCGCCTCTCTCCTAGGGTCTGTGTTCCAGCACCCATCCCTGCTCTGAAAGTGCCTCTGCCAGGCTCGGAGTCCCAGCACCCACACCTGCGCTCAGTGTTCCTCACACCTAGGCTCTGTGCCCCAGCACCCATTCCTGGGCTGACTGTCCTCTTCCAGGCTTTTTCCAAGCACCCATTCAAGAGCTTACTGCGACCACTTCAGGCTCTGCGTCCCAGCACCCATTCCAGCGCTCACTGTTCCTCTCTCCCAGGCTCTGTGTCCCAGCACCCATTCCTGGCTGACTGCGCCTCTCTCCAGGCTCTGTGCCCAGCACCCATTCCTGCTCTGACTGTTCGCTCTCCCAGGCTCTGTGTCCACCCACCACGTTGTCCTGTGCCTGTCAGTTCTCCAGCACATTCCTGGCCCGTTGTGCCTTAGGCTCTGTGTCCCAGCACCCATTCCTGGGCTGACTGTGCCTCTCTCCTGCTCTGTGTCCCGAGCACCATTCCTGGGCTCAGTGTCCTCTCTCCCAGCACTGGTCCAGCACCCATGGCTGCCAGCTGACTGCCCCTCCAGGCTCTGTGTCCCAGCACCCATTCCTGGCTGAACTGTGCCTCTCTCAGCCCAACTCTGTTCCCAGCACCCATTCCTGCTCTGACTGTGCCTCTCTCCAAACTCTGTGTCCCAGCCCCCATTCCTGCTCTGACTGTGCCTCTGCCAGGCTCTGTGTCCCAGCACCCATTCCTGAGCAGATTGTGCCTATATAGGCTCTGTGTCCCAGCACCCATTCCTGGCTGACTGTGCCTCTCTCCCTGACTCTGTGTCCCACCCCCATTCCTGGGCTCAGTGTTCCTCTCTCCCAGCCTCTGTGTCCCAGCACCCATTCCTGGGCTGACTGCCTTTTCTCTCCCAGGGTCTGTGTCCAGCCCCATTCCTGGCCTGACTGTGCCCCCTCCCAGGCTTGTCCCCAGCACCGATTCCCCCTTGGCTGCCCCCCCTCCTCCCCCAGGCCGGTGTCACAGCACCAAATTTTCCCGCTGGCTTTTCCGCCTCCCAGGCTCTGTTTCCCCCAGCCCCCCTTCCTGCTTAGGCCTCTTTTCCCTCTGCGTCCCACACCGATTCTTTGGGAATTGTGCCTATAA